>NW_015177029.1:688507-697448 GCF_001447785.1 Gekko japonicus | reverse complement strand
CCCCCCCCCACCCGGTAAGGCCCCGAGAGTCGGCGCGAGACTCGGTCGCGCATCCTCCGTTTCTTCCTCTCAGGTTCTCGAGGGGCACCCCCGAGGGAGGGAGGGAGGGAAGGGGAGGGCGGGGGGTGTGTGTGGCCGTCCCCGCAGTTCCTTCATTAGCGTTAGCAAAACAGCCAAAGGGGCGCTGTGGAGTTTGGGAAGGCGCCCCCCCCCCGGACGTTCACAATGGTGTCCTTTAGGGACTGGGGGTGGGTGGAGAGAAGCTGCTTGAAAGGTAGGAGGCGAGTGGCTGGCTGTTGTTCCTTGCCTAGTGCTTTTGTTTACGGCTGGGACGAGTAAGTGGGGGGGGGGGCTTGCTTTTTTTTGGGGGGGGGTCTTGGTTTTTCTGTGCTGCTGTTTGATGGTAGAAGTTTGTGGGTTTCGAAAAGTGCTTCGGAGTTGCCCACCCGGAATAAATCGGCTCAGCAGTTTTCACAACTGAACTATATATATTTTTTAAAAAAATCCAAAATGTCTGTCGTGTTGTTTGAACTAGTGCAGTGGACGAGTCTGTGAATGGAGGGTGTCAGCTGATGTTTCTTAAGGGGGAAGTGGCCTAATGAACTGCGAGCTCACGATCCGGTGCATGTCTTCTCAGAAGTAAGTGCCAGTGAGCTCAGAGGGATTTACTACCCAGTATGGGTCCAGAAAACTACTACTTAATTTTGTTTAGAAGTTAAAGGGGAAATATAAGGGTGTCATGTTTATAAAGTTTTCAAAGTGCTTGAAGTGTTTTTTATACGTTATCTAATCATAGTCTAATTACGGGAACACAGATGATGCCTGGCACAATGCTGTGATCAGAAATTTTGAAATGATAGGTTGTTGTATCAGGTGTCTTGGATTCTGCTTTTTAACAAATCTTTGTTTTTAAGAGATTCCTATGACTGGATATCCATTTTGAAACAATAGTTTAAAATTGTGAACATTCCTTCTTTCCATATTGTTCAGGATAGTAGTAAACCCAGTTGCCTGAAAGTAACTGAAAATTTGGGGTCTGTGAAGTCTTGAGTCTTTTTCAAGCAGTCATAAAACATAATACTGTATGAAGTCTGATTTAGGTGTTTCCCCCCAAGAAACTTTGTTTTGGAATGTTAAGAGATCTTTTGTTATCTGCTTTAGGGCAAGGTTGGAGAATTGCTAGGGATTATATTGTTTTGTATGGAGTATTTGATATTCATTACACTAGAAACAGTGATTTGTCAAAAATAGTGCATGTGGCATTGCAACTAGACTTCTTGCAGAATTGGCTTGGTGAGAGTAACTTCATTATTCCCATATTACGACAAATTAATTTTGGAAGAAGAGAGTCTAGGAAGAAATATTTCTTCTGATTGTAATTCGTAGTATGTGGGTTTAGGAGGGAGTTACACAGATATTGTATTGTAATTTTCCTTTAATGCTAGTGTTGTTTAGCACTGCAGCCTCCATAGCAATACTCTCCACACACAGCTCCACATGAGAATCTTCACATTCACTATAAAAAGGACCAAAAGGCAGCATAAGAAATGGTTTTAAAAGTTTGCAAAACAGTCACATTGTAATGGCAGTGTTATCTAAATATTGTAATGGGTAAATTATTTCTTATTACTATAGGCATTGAAAAATAAATCAAGGAGCCAGATTCATTTTTCAGCCTCTAGGGTTTTGATAGCTGGATTTTGTGATAGGTACTACAAAAGCTAATGCTAACTTTTTTCCAGCATTGTAGCATATAAATACAGGGCAATTATCACCAAAATAAACAACTGTTGGCACAAGTGCAAAAACACCTATTTTGAAGATCTGTAGGACTGTTTTTTTCAAAAAGGAAGAGGACCACCCCAGGTTTAATTGCCAATATACCCCAGGAGCAATGCTCCCTCTAAGCTGTGGAGTTTTATGAGCAAAAATTCTACTTTGTAAGCTACTGGCATTAAAGTTGTGAGCGAGCTATTTGGCTTCTGCATAAATTAGTTTGCCCTGGAGCCATTCTTTCTGAGCTAAGACAAAAATGTGTGAACTGGAGGCTAAAAAACTGTGAGCTAGCTCACACTAACTCAGCTTAGAGGGAACATAGCCCAGGAGCTATTAGTTCTATTCTAAAGATATATACCTTTTCATGGATACTGCTTCATTACTCAAAATGCATGAATGCAATATGAATGTTACATTGTGTCTTTCTGTGCCACAAATATCCTTGTCACCCATAACAATGAGGATGGAGTGGCGCTTTCCACAGTTTTTTATGCTGCCTTTTCACCTGACCAGGTTCTCCAAAGCGGCACACATTAAAAAAATCATTAAAACAGTTGAATAATTGAAAGCTTATATTAAAAAAAAAACAACAGTACAAACACATAAACAATACCAGAACCACAGAGGATGACCAATAATTACATTCATCTAAATATTGTAATGGGTAAATTATTTCTGTTATTAAGGGTATGCCGAATGAAACAAAAAATCTTTACTCAGTGCCAGAAGACACCAATATAGGGAGACAGATTAATTTTCCTGGGGGGGCACTTTCAGAGTTTTGGTACCACCCCCTAGAAAGCACGTTCTTGGATCATCACCCATCTAGCCTCAGATGGCAACCAAAGCAGGGCATCCGAAGATGACCACTTAGCAGACTCCCTCTGGTGATGGGAGCTGTGGGAAACAGTATCAACCAAGCATTCCAAAAACACTGTCTTAGCCTGGCTGCTGATCGCAACAGCCCTTGTCCATTCACTCTCTTCAGTTGTTATCAAAGAAGAGGGCCAGCAAGCTTCAGAAAGGTCCACCTCGTCTTCATTATAAGGTGTGGGGCAGAGCTTTCTGAATCTGAGTGCTTCCAGTAACAGCTGGGGAAAGGAAGTTAATAATAAACGTTGGGAGCAGTACAGCCAAGCCAAGAGATAACGTGGAGCATACCTGGAACTGTAATGAAATTTCTATCCATCATGGTGACTTGTTGCCTAAGACAGGGGTCATTTCCTGCAGGAGCGCACAGGAGCGGAGCTCCGGCAGTAAAGAGCCCAGGGGGCGGGCACATGCAACAAACCCCACCCCCTGCTCCTAGCAGCCATCAGTCAGAACAAGAAGCAGCCAGGTAAGTTGCAGAGCTCCCCCTGCCCCCCCCAGTCCAAAACAGTCCAGTGGCACCTTTAAGACCAAGTTTTATTCAGGTACAAGCTCTCCCTCCTCTGCAAGGACAGATCTGCATGTTCTCCACCCCCTCCCAATAGCTAGGTATCCAAAACAGTCTAGTGGAGCCTGAGTGGTGGATGTTGCCTTCTGACACACTTCTGGTGATGTCAGGGGGTGTGGCATATGCAAATGAGCCATGCTAATGAGTTATGCTAATGAGCTCCTGCACCTCTTTTTCTACGAAATGACCCCTGGCCTAAGATATGTTGAACCCTGTATTCACAGAAAATATTTTGACATTTAATTTAGGTAATTGTAGCCTGCTTTTATTTCTAGTGGAGACCTACAACAGCTTATAACATTGTTTTCTCCATTTTATCCTGCAACTGAAACGCTGTGAGGTAGGTTATGCTGAGAGTGTGTGACTGGCCTAGGTCACCCAGTGAGTTTCCGTGGCAGAATGGGGATACTTGAACATGGGTTGTCTGGCAATTTGACTATTATATTGCACAGTTTTCTAGTTTGACTACTAGGTTACACAGTTTTCGAAGTAGCAATAGAGGTAGAATGCGTAAACCAGGGTTGCATGTAAATATAAAAAACCCAGCTAGATTGGCTTGAGTGATGACTCTGCTGAGTTTCTCTGAGAAGAATGGTTGCTAAAGTGGGTCAGTAGCAAGGGTGCACTAGTAACATTTGTGTTGTTTATCAGAAATTAAACCTAGAAATCTACAAGTCTGCAGTGACGGAGGTTAAACAGCCTGAACGGCTTTTTGCTTTGTACAGTTCATGCTTTGGAGTAGTGTACAGTGTTTAGACATCAGATTTCACAGTGGAAATTCCTGTATACATTGTGTATATGCCATGAATGGGGTAAAAGTCTGAGAAGGAGCTTGGAAGAAATTCTAAGCTGCTTGGTGCCTAGCAACACATTGCTTTGCTTCTCTGATCTGCTGCAAGGAAAGAAACTTTCTGAGCTGAGTTTGAGTCCAGAATTGATATAGTCCTTTGGACGGTAGTCAGAATATGTAAAGGCTTCTGACCCAAGCTTCTTAGGATTCAGCCTTTAGGGAAACAGACATACCAAGACAGGCAAGCAGAGACGAGGAGCTTGCTAGTATAGGTACAAAGTCAATAAGAATCAGGGAGTTCATTGGTGAGTTGATACCCCCAGAAGGAGGAAGCAGGGAGTGCAGCGTGTACTGATGTAGTCATACTGACATAGTTGCAACAGTGTATTTCAAAATTGGTCATATTTATTCTGTGGCATAGAGCCACTGCCCTATGGCACACGAGACATGTATGGTTTGACAAAGCATGAGTCTCATGGGTGCCCTTCTGTTTAAACAGATACATTTTCATCCTCCTAAGTGTAGGGTGCTGCTCTTTCTTGAGGCCTTTAGAATTGCATATGCAGGTATGATTAACTAAGTTTCAGCATGGTATTATGGCAAGTTAGTTTTAAGTTAAACATTGAAATCAAGCAGCTGACCGTCATGTTCTGAATTATCGTTTTGCTTTTAGTTTCCAGTTACACTGATCTTACTTATGTCAAAATTATCCTAATCCTAGACTACATACTACATGTCATGATTGTGTGGGGATAAAGTTTGGGAGCAATATAAGGGTGAAAGGAGACAGACAAATGTTGCATCAGCCAGACCCATTTTGTCCTCCCTAAGTTCTGGCTTGTTTTAGTTCATCCTTTTATTCCACATTTCTTTTTCTTTTTTTATTTGAAAGAACGTGCAACAATACAGAAAATACTGTATAAGAACATTTTTTACATTTTACATTTTAGTTGAAATAGAGCAACAAATGTTTTGCAATAAACAATGATACCGTATGTGCAATAGGAAGAACGAAACAGTTGAACAAAGGTTCTGTAAATTTGTAAACAGGAGTGAATACACCTTAAGAACAGTGGGATGCCTGCAATAGTACGTAGGATATATGTTCCAATTAATAGGTCAGGCAAAAAACAAAGGTTATAAATGCTAAATAGACCTAACTCTGTGTGTACCGGTATGAAATATGTAGGTAAACCCAAGATACAATAAGGAGCAATAAATAGTAAAAGTAAGGATCACCGCCTCAAATCAGAGAAGGAGGATATTTATTGATAGAGACATACCAACCTCATGACCACTGCTGCAGCTGAGACCATCCAGAGGGTATGAATCCACTCCGTGTTAGATATTCTAGTATAGGAGACCATTTCTTCACAAAGGTGGATTTCACCGGTTTGAGCAGGGAAGCATTAATTTTATGGGTAATATTGTCCATGAGATATTGGTCCCAGAGCTTATGGAACCAGAGTTCTAAATTTGGGGGATGTTTGTCACACCAACGGGAGGCGATAGCTGTTTTTGCTGCAAACAGTAGGGTATTCCACATTTTTGAATATATGGCTAGTAATTGTACATGGTGACTTTAAAATACGAATACCAGTTCAATATCAGATCTGTAGAACTACTCTGACAAGCATTTGTTCTCGGCTTTTTCTAGCTCTGCTACCTGAAGCCCTGTTTAACAAGAAAACATTGTACCTTAGACTACTTACACACAAAGCCTTTGTCCTTCTGATCACTATACTCTATTAATTATATCAGAGTCTTTGTTGGTGGGCTAGGCCAGGAACCCCCCCCCCCCAAAGGCTACATTCAGCGCCAGGTACTGTATGTTTAATGAGAAGCAAATCCCACTCATTTTGATCAGAACCTTGGAGCGTTACCTGTGGGAATTGTCTAAGGTGCTGGGGAGTTTTATTTGAAAAGAAAAGATTACTAAGGTAGAAGACATGATGATGGTTTTAAAATCATGAATCATAGAGAAGTTTTTCTAACACAGAACTTTGGGCACCATTAAAGTTCATTGGTAATGATTTACGACATCAGGGAAGAAGTCTGTATATATAGTGCACAATGAACCTAGGGGAACCCTAAGTTGTGTGGACAGCTAGTAGCTTAGATGGCTTTAAAAAGGATTAGTTGTGTCCATAATAGGTGGGTCAGTCAAGGCTGTTAGTCATTGCAGCTAAATGGGACCTCTGTGTTGAGAGACTCCGTATCGATTAGTACCAGAGGCTGGAGATGAAACTGGGAATGGTGATCATGTTGTTCTCAACTTCTGGGCTTTTAGATGCATTTGATTTTTCAATTAAAAGGAATGGAAACCTGACCTTCCCGGATCTTGTCTTTGGGGACAATTATATAGTTTTCTTTCCACTTTTGCCCAGATAACATTGATTAAAAAAATCTTGATAGAGACCATTACATTTATGACATTTTCATGATGAAGTGCTTCTTAGAGATCTTCCCACTGAAGACTACTTTAAATTCTTAATCTATACTGATTGTAATTTTTTATATGAAAGATCATACTGCATGCTGTTCTGATGGAAATCCTTCTGTCTGCAAATCCAAGCCTGCTAATCTTTCAGTGATTACCTGGTACATGTATTTATTTAGAGAGTGTGTACATGGCCTGTTCAGAGACCTGCTCTGGAGTCACTTGAGCCTGACTTGCTTGGCTTGGGTTTTCTTAGATCATCAAAAGAACCTTCTAAGATTCTGCTGTTGAGCAATTTATTTTGACCTTGTTTTTTGGTTTTTCAGTTGAGGGGACTAGTTGCAGTTCAAGGGAGGAAGCTAAGAGTATTTTGGCTTGAGTTTAGCTCTAGTTCTCTGAAACTTCTCAGTTGCTTCTCAGTTGCTTTTAATTTTAATTTTACTTTCATGGTCCTTTGAGTTCTCAGCTCAATAAATGAAAGGGCTACCTGTCAAAAGACTTCTTGGATTTAGCCAGCGTGATTGTGTATCTTCAGACAGAAACAAGATTCTAACTTTTTTAAATACTGTGAAGTCCCAGTAGCTGACTATAAAGCCTGATTTAAAGCAGTGTACCAGGAAGAAAAAGAGCTTCTCTGTGAGTTTGGGATTTACTTAGCATCTTACTTAAACAGTACTGTAACTTGTTCAAAGTATCTATGCATGCTTAGTTAGTCCCGCCAGTGAAATTGTTTTACAGGGGCTACGGATCCCAAGCATGCAGAACAAGCACATGTAGCTGCTTTGCACAGTTGCAGCACAGTTCCGGTCTATGGCAGCGCGCTGAGCAGTCACTCCTCCCAGACCTCCCAGGGGTGAAGCTGCGCTCTGGCTGAAGGAGAGGGTGCGCAGGATCGTAAATCCCCCCCCAGAGACCCGGCTGAAGGGGCTCTGGCCATGGGACTCTCGAGGGGTTGCCTCTTCGCCGGCGCGATGCTGGGGAATTGAGGCACCTCTCCATCCTGAAGGTTCTTTGTGCTATGAGACCAAACGGAACCAAGCAACGCTGACCGGGGCAAGCGCAGGAGGTCGAGTGAAAGAAACAGAGCTTAAACGGGGTCTGAGGACCAACTATGAACATGAGTTCAATCTAAGCGTTTAAATAAAGGGAAAAGAAAGCTCCCCAAACCCTCCACGGAACAGAAAGTGAGGCGAGCGGTGGAGGGACGCCTCCCAAACGCACATACTTAAAAGCTAATTGGAGGGGGGGAGCGGAAGAAAAAGCGAATAAAACTGTTAAGAAAGACTTACAAAGGCGAGTTCGAGCGTACAAGCACATATTCAGAGACTTTTAAAATATCGGTTAAAGTAAACAATCCACAAAGATGGCAGGGAAGAGGACGGAGAAAGAAGTGGACGCCACTGCACAAAAGGTGAAGAAGAAAGTACAAAAGCTGGAAAGGGTGCCCTCTGTCCCCTTTATTGTTTATTTTCGTGATAGAACTATTTAATGATATAGTGAGGGAAGATCCATCTATTAAGGGGTTAAGTGTCAAAGGCGAACACTTTAAAGTGTTGGCTTACGCTGATGATTTGGTTCTGGTGTTAGAGGATCCTATCCCATCATTAATGCAGCTGTTACATAAACTACAAGCATATGGGCAAATAGCGGGACTGAAGGTAAACCACCAAAAATCTAAAATAATTACAAAGAATTGTCCTAAAGAAGTTGAAAGGAGGATTCAAGAAGAAACAGGATTTATAATAACCAAGAAAACTAAATATTTAGGGATTTGGATAACAAATAAGTGTTGTTCCCTGTATAGGAACAACTATAAAAACATATTGGCAGACATTAAAAAAGATTTAGACAGTTGGAGAGACCTACAATTATCACTGTTAGGAAGAATTGGCCATCCTACCGAAAGTTATGTTTTTATTTCAAACAATACCTGTTCTGAGGAACCAGGAATTTTTTAAAGAGTTAACTAAAAGCTGCTCTGCGTTTATTTGGCAAAACAGGAAACCAAGACTTAAACTACAACTAATGCAAAGTAAGAAGGAAATAGGCGGTTTAGCAATGCCAGTGTGGGAGTTATATTATAAGGCCGCGGTCT
Source organism: Gekko japonicus (assembly GCF_001447785.1). Classification (NCBI taxonomy): domain Eukaryota; kingdom Metazoa; phylum Chordata; class Lepidosauria; order Squamata; family Gekkonidae; genus Gekko; species Gekko japonicus. The sequence goes on along the minus strand of NW_015177029.1, from coordinate 688,909 downwards.
TAGTATGGGTTAAAGAGTGGGCAACGCTCTCTAATAGTAGACTTTTAAAATTAGAAGGGTTTGACCTCCCACAGGGGTGGCATGCCACGTTGTGGTATGATAAAGAAAAGAAATATTTCGAACGGCATTATCTAAGAGGATCCTTAATAAAAACTTGGAGGGAGGTCAAAGTACAGTATTATAAGAAGACACCTAGATGGGTTGCCCCTATCGAGGCATTAGAGATACCGTCATTGTATACACATGGTGAAAAGTGTTCTTATGATACTCTGTTGGACAGTATGAACAACTTAAAATCAAAGGAGAATTTGGGAATCCAAAACATAGAGTTGACCTGGTTACAGAATATGCAATTGAAAGCAAGATTTAAGGAAGATGCAAAAATTGGTTTCTATGGGAATG
>NW_015177029.1:687894-688021 GCF_001447785.1 Gekko japonicus | reverse complement strand
TATAACGGCCGCTAGAATATGTTACGCTAAATATTGGAAATCTGAGAAGTCTCCGGATAAGATAGAAGTGTTGCAAAAATGGTTCGAAGTCGCAGAAATGGATAAACTATCAAACATGCTAGACGGG
>NW_015177029.1:680868-687360 GCF_001447785.1 Gekko japonicus | reverse complement strand
TTCTTTGATACTAGATGCTTAGGGGTCTTTCGAGTTAACAGTGATAGTTAAGATATGAAAAAGATAATACTATAGTTGAATCAGTTAATAATGGGATTAGTGTGATTGAGAGATAACGTGTGCCAAGCTAACTAGATGATCTCCTCTCTTGGGCTTATAGATAGTAGTGGGTATCTTTTCTTTATCCTTTAATGGTAGTCCCCTTCCCTATTTCTGTTGTAGTTTGTGGTCTTTATAAAAATGCAATAAAAAAATCCCCTCCGGGGGGCCAAAAAAAAAAAGGGGCTGCGGATCCCAAGCATGCATAACAAGCACATGTAGCTTGTAAAGATTCCTTGTTTTAGGGGTGTGTGTGTCTCTTTAAAAGTTTGGTTGCATGGCTGTGGTAAGTAGACTAGAGTGGTTGAGAGAAGCAAGCGTGGTATGATTGGTGGTTGACGGAAAGGGGGAGGGGTTTTGGAAGTGAGAATGAGACGATATGTCTGTATGTCAGTCAGAGGTTACAGTTACAGGTTTGACAGTTGAGGAGTTCAGTTAGTTCTGTGTGGGGAATGAGAGAGACAAGCAGTTAGTTCTGTATGTGAGGGAAGTGAGAAACGGAAGGAAGGCTGAGAGAATAGAAAAAATAAATGAAAGTAATTGAAGACAAAGTTTAGGAAAGGCTGTATGTCCTGGAGAGAAACAGTGAACTTACATGACCTTGAGTTAAAGTGTTACAAAGTTACCTGAAAGATCCCTGTCAGTAAGGGAGCAGATTGTGTGTGATACACCAATCAATGGTTCATTTATTACACATTACTAGATACCTTGTTCTACCCTTTTATTTATGAATTATTTCAATAAATCCTCTTTTATTCAAATATACCAACTCTGAAAGAAATACTTCCTCAGGACCACATGGTTCCTCATAAGCCTTGAACTCGGACTACCTAACTAGTAAGAGCAACCGTAAAGTATAAAGGTTTGGAAAGCCTTAAATTTCCTGGTGGCAGCGGTTTATACCCAGTAGACCAAAATAAAAAGAACACTTTTAAAGGGAAACCAGTCCTCCCCAATAAGGAGGGCGTCACATAGCTGCTTTGCAGCACAGTTCAAACAAGATGCTGAAATCATGCAAGGTGGAAAATCACACAAAGAAGCTCTTTGCCATATTTAAATTGGGCCTCAGGTATGCAAGACTTTATATTCCCCTAGAGTTTTGGTGGGGGTGGGTGGGACTGGCAGAGTCCCGGATTAAAATAGCAAGTATGCTTGTTAAGACATGTATTTGTTTTAAAGTGCTGCCTTTTGAGAGCTCTTGGCTCCTACTTAGGGGAGAAAAAACTGTTCAACACAAGGAGCAGGATAATATTTTTTTCTGTGTAGTAAAGCCCATTGCCTGGAATATTTTATTTAAACATTTCCACCCAGCCTATCAAGTTCAGGTGATACAATGTTACGATTAAAACATTTAAAGTAAATTACAATTAATCTGTTAGACATCCATAGAGGGGCCATAAGATCCCTTGATCAGAGCATTTAGTAGCTAAATGTTCTAATAAGAAACACAATATTGAAGTGGTATTTTTGGTTGGTACATTTGCTTTCTTTGCTGTCCAATATCTTTGACATTTTGAAAACATGCAATGGATCGCTTTTTAATATGGTATATTTAAATGGAAGGATACTTTAGTTTCATTCTGGCTTGAGTTGTAGTTTACAGCTATGAATGTGTATCTACTCATTCTTGATGGGATTCCTATTTAAATGAAATGCCTACTTTGTCAGGGAACCATTTGAGATTTGATGGGACTAGGAAGAGAGCTGTTAGAGTTTGCTGGCAACTCATGAATATTATGCTGGGATTCTTAAGATTGAAGAATGCATGTTTTAGGATAACAAACTAATAATGTTACAATCAGTGTGTTCTGTCTTGATAGTTGGAGCTGCTGCGTACCAGTCTCCTTCCGCACAGTAGTTTGTTGTCATTGTCTTCAAATGGCAGTGAAGCTGGCTTGTTGAAAGCATCGTCAACTGACTTTTTGGTGGCACAAAATAGGTTTGTTACAGTGAACAGCTCTTTTCTTAGTTTTTTGCAAGATCTCTAAGAGCTCCTGATGATTTTATTTTTAAAAAGTTATTAAATGTGGGAAACTTTTTAGGAACTCAAAATATGCAGAAATACTAGACTCTTTAAGTAGAGATGTAAACATTTCTGGAAATTATGAAGCCACAGGAAACTTATTAAATGAAAATGTTGGGAAAATTGAAATAGATGCAATACTTACTAGCCTGTCAAACCTCAACTAATTTTTTGTTTAACAACATAAAATGTACTGTTTTTAATTTAGTATATTAAAATGCAATATATGACATATTTATGGCATTTCAAACCTATAAACACCTCAGTTTTGTACAAGTAAAATTGCACATATGCTCAATACCTCAAAGAAAGCTGCTAGCTGATGCACCCTATTCCATCTTTGTATATGTACCTTAATTTTTGTTATCTGGTTAGAGAAAGCTCTCAATGAAAGCTCAGAGTTTTCCTATGAGGCTTCGGTGCAGTTTCTGTCCCACCTCCCTCTGATCTTTTTTTCTCCCTTTTTCTCCCTTTTTAAGGGTAGGGAAATAAGATCGTTTTTACCCAGTCCGTAGGTATAGGTGTCACAGTGGTTTCAGGGAGAAAAGATCACTTACAAATCAGGTCGTAAGGATAACAGAAGGTATGCAACTGCTGAACAACAGTGAGAGCCCTGCATGACTCCCCTCATGAAGATTCGGTTTCCTTCTAGGTACAGAAATGCATCTTGGATTTAAGAGCCATCTGTGTCTACAATGCACTCACCTTGTCTTTAAAAAGCACTTCACTCATTCCAAAAGAGAAAGTATTTCATAGCAGTTAGCACTCCCCAACATTTTCAAATTTTCCCACGTTTCCCCCAGACCTTCACATCTTTACTCTTAACCTTCTCCCCCACCATGCATTTTTGTTTAAAGGTGGTGACTGTTCATAAAGATTGTGACTGCTTGCCCAGCACTATAAAAAGTTAGCTGTTGAACAGTTGGGTTTAGGGTTTTCCATGTTTTGCTTCGTTGATAACTTTTCTGAAGAAAGGTTTTGCAATATCGCATGACTTAACACTGGAATTATTCTCCATAACAAAGCCATACATCTTGTAGTGCTGTGTTAACTCCTGTTGTGTGATATCATTAAGGTAATTCAAATGACTTGAACTCTGGACAAATTCCAGGAAGGAATCTTGCCAAGAAGACAGGATTGATTGTGGGACTGTGATGCTTATATATGACTTTATCAGGAGTGGACAATATGAGATGTGACCCTGAATAATTTGCTTTCTGTTTCGTGCTCTGTTCAGATTTGTAAGAAGACAAGCCTTTTAAGTTTGTAGTTTTATTTGTATTTATTCTGGGTAGCTTTTCTTGAGTATTCTATATTAGATATTGACTCTGGAAGTTTTGGAAGGTGTTTGAAAAGAGGCTTATAATATGATAGACTGTATGCAGAAGTGTTTGTGGTCTAAGTGCTCTTCTGACAATGCAGTCTAAGTTAAGTGAAATCAGCAGGCTTAGACTATGTGTAACACTATAGGATTGCATTCAGAACTTTGAAGACTGGGATATTGGGGCAAAACAAGCATGGAAATGCAGTTGGCAGCCAGAAGAGGAGAGACAAGGATTTCTGTTGCAATAGTGCTAGTTTGGGAGTAGCCCTCTGTTTCTGATTTCTGTGGACGGAGGTGGATCTGTTTTTCTCTCAAGCTCTTGGCCTCTGCATTTAAAATATTTTTAGACTGGTTTCATCACAGGGCCTCCTCCATAGTAGTCTGCAGTAAAAAGGCAAATTATAAGGGAAGGGAAGTTTGGAACACATTTTGGAAAAAGTTCTCATGAAGCAAGTTTAAATTTTTAAACTGTATTGAAAAGCATCTTGGTCCTTATTATAGATTTTACTGATGAGTGGCTGATGCAATAATACAAAATAATCTGTTAGAGGACATGTGTTTCTAGCTACTTACCTTGGCTTTTCAAAGGAAATTCGCATTGTTTGTGAAATAAGGCCTGCCTTATTCTCTTTTTACAGAACTTTGGTAACAAAGAAATCTAAAACATGGTGGATTATTATGAAGTTCTAGGAGTGCATAGGCACGCATCACAAGAAGACATCAAAAAAGCGTAAGTGATTTTTATTTAAAACTCTAGAGTAAGGTGTTGTGCATATACTTTGGATTTCTCTGTACTCTCTTTTCTTCACTGAAGAAATAAAATGAAAACAAATAAAACACATATATGTGACTTTGTAGCAAATATTTTCTCACTGTCCAGATTATGGTAACAGTGTTTACTGATGTAGCTGCTACTGCTTCTACACCAATTTTTACATATTATTGACTAGATATTGTATTGATTAGTATTAGATCTTTCCAAGTTCTCATACATGTTTGAGTTGACAAGTTTTCAGATAGTTGCGAGCTGTTTAGAGAGCAGCAATATTTCTGAATCTGTCTAATGTCTTTTTATTTATTTTATTTTATTTATTATTTCAATTTATAGCCCGCCCTCCCCACAAGCGGGTTTAGGGCGGCTCACAAATAGGGCACATGCCAATACTTAAAACAGGTTAAAAGCAACATAAAAACAGTCATTTACAATCTTTCAAAGTGCTCTAGATGTTTCAATCAGTCTTTAATAAAAAGATGGCGTCTTAAAGATGATACTCCCAGTTCAGTGGTATCAGCTCTATGCATCGCTGTCATTCACTCCTCCCAGGGCTGGTTGACAATGATGGTAAAGATGGTGGTAGTGGCAGCTCCTACTCAAAAGCCTGGCCGAAGAGCTCCGTCTTGCAGGCCCTGCGGAACTGCAAGCCGCCACCGAAAAGGCCCCGGCCCTGGTTGCAGCAAACCTGGCCTCCTTGGGGCCTGGGGTCACCAGGAGATGTTGCGTCCCCGACCGTAGTGCCCGTTGGGGAACATATGGTGAAAGGCGGTCCCTGGCTGTATAGTACATGAAATATTTATGTTTTGCAGTAGGGTGCTTACAGGTGTGGTGTCTTTCCCTCTGTCCCTCACTGAAGGCCTGGCATTCATTAATAAAACAGGAAGATGAACTGTAAGAGGATAAATTGGGCTTAGGCACTACATTTTGACAACAGGTGGTGGGTCCTGCAGCAAAAAGGCTGCTGTGAGATGGAGTCCAGTTGTAAAACATGGAGAAGAGTTTCCTCAGAATGTTAGGGAGGCTCCAAGGTTCCTCACTCAGTCTGTGTAGTATGAAAATTTTGATGTAACATCCACTGCATAAGTGGTGATTCCTGTACAAACAGTATTTGTATAAACAAAAAATATTTTCACTGAGTATAGATTCAGGTGGGTAGCTGTGTTGGTCTGAAGCAACAGAACAAATTTTGAGTCCGGTGGCACCTTTAAGACCGACAAAGTTTAATACTGGGTATAAACTAGTTCCGGTTGGCATGGCACGGCGACGGGCAGTCCCCGGCTGGAGCTGAGGATGCCCAATTCCTTCCCACTCTGTTTGGGGGCTCCCGGTTGTCGGGAGCAACCAGCCAGCTCTCCCGGAGAGAGAGCTGGAGTAGGGGGCTCGATTGTGGCCCCTCTCGCGACAGGCAACGCGGGGGGTGTCCACTTTTTGCCCCGATACAGGAGCGGGTAGAGAGAGGAACATGGACGCCATGTTTCCTGCAGCCGCCGCCTCCGGTTTTTACCTAAAAGTTTAAAGGGATTACGTTAGCAGCAACAGGATTACAAAAAAAAGAGAGAACAGTGAGTACATACCTCCTTAAGTATCAAGAAATTGGGGGGAAAACTCCTAGTAAAGACGAAAAGAAAGCGGCCAGGAAAGTGAGAGAGAAGGAGTGTGCGCATGCGTGGGATAAGGACTGTGCTCTCCAGTTAAACGCATGTTTTTAGTCTCTCAGCTATGCAATAACTAGTACTGAACTGAAACAGGACTTAAAAAATGAAGAAAATGGCATCTGTGGATGAGGATATGGAGGAGGATATTATGGTGCAAGAAATGACGATAGAGCAATTTTTGCAAACTCTGAGGGAGGGAATGGAGGAAGGCATCAAGCGGGCGTTCGCAAACCTCCACGGCCCCCAATTGAAGAGTGAAAGCGGAGAAGAGTCGAAGCAAAATAGGCAATGTCGGGTAGAGGAGTCTAGAGATCAGCAAGAAGTGGAAATTAAAGAGACTTTAAGAAGGAAGACAAAAACAACAAAGAGCTACCAGAAGAGGAAGGTAATAAGAAAGAAAAAAGTGAGCCCCTGTTTCAGTAAGGAGAAAAACTGGAAAAGGAAGAGGCGAGAAAGAGTTGTGTGGAAAGGAAAAAAGAACAACGCAAGACGGACGTATGAACTCTGGAGAGATAGTCTGAAGGGACTAAAAGTGACGTGCCACCTTTTTAAGGGAAGAAACCATCTGGAAATGGTGTTACGGATAAAGAGACTTCAGAACTATAAAAGACGACTT
>NW_015177029.1:625606-680759 GCF_001447785.1 Gekko japonicus | reverse complement strand
ATATTTAGGAGCTCTTTCTGATGTTGAGTGAGTTGTCTTTATTGTGGGGTGTGTTTTTTCCTTTCTTTTGAAAAATGTTTAAAGTTAAATGTGATTAGAGGGTTAGTAAGGTATAATTTATAGTTTTTAAAATGTGGGTTTATGGAAGGATTTCAGTAATTTTGTGTGTGTGTTTTTGGGCTTCGGAGTTAAGGATTAGGAGGGTTAATTATTTAAGGTGTGAAAATATTGGAATGGGAAGAAGTGGAAGTTCGCAGCAGCCAGTTAAATTACAAATTTGCAAAAAAAACGACCCTGGTTAGAGCAGCTGGGGGGTAAACAAGATAAATATGAAAATATAAATAAAAACAGAGAAAAATAGACCTATAAGTAAAATAAAAATGTATTAAAATAAGGTAAAAAGCCAAAAATTTATGGAAATATTGTATAGAAAGCTCTTTAGTATTGTTGGTTGAGAGAATAGGTTGATAAGGAGAGATGGTCGATTTAACAACTGTTTATAGATCCAAAGTGATTACTAATGGATGTATGTAAGTTCTACCTAAGAGTTAGCTATTGGGAAAATGAGATGCAGAGGAAAAATTGAATAATGATAACTGTTGGTGTTGCTGCTGTATAATATATTTGTTGTAAAGGTGTTAATGGGAAGATATGAATATTGCTTAATTATCAAGGATCAGAGCATAATGTAAAAATCCAATAAAATATATATATTTAAAAAAATAATTAAAAAAATACTGGGTATAAACTTTGTGTGTGCACGAAAGCTTATACCCAGAATTAAATTTCGTTGGTCTTAAAAGTGCCACTGGAGTGACTGGACTCAGACTGTGTTTTGTATTTTCACTTGGGTAGCTGTTGTTGGGCTGAAGCAGCAGACATTGAAGAAAACTTTGGTCTTAAGGGTGCCACTGGACTCAAACTTTAATCTATATTTTCACTGTTATATTTATTGTTCAAATGTGACTAATGGAGGAGAAAGATCCATGTAACCTTCTTGGATCCCTTTTGGGGAGATAAGTGAAGTAAATAAATTCATTTGTCAACTGTTAATATGCTAGAATGTATATTGTTAACTTTTGAAAAGTTAATTTTTACAAAATTTAATTATTATCCAGATATATTGCCAGTCCTGTTGTGACTGTACAAGATGTACAAGATGTATTGTGTTTTCAAGTTTTATTTTTTCCTGCACCTCAAAAGGGTAAAAACTGAGATGTGCTGTGCGAAGGTAGCATAGTGTGCTGCCATTGTCAGAACTATGTAATATTCACACCTGTGCTCTTCTTGTTCAGTCTTTTATTTTCCTGTTTACCACCAATCACAATTCTACTATAATTTTTGGATTGCCATCTTGTCCTCCAAACTGCTACCATAAATCAAAGGATTCTTTTGGTTACAGTTTGAAGGGCAAGAGTTTAACCTGGATATTGAGGAGCACTATGCTTAACAGTAAGGAGAAAACATACAAATTTACAGCTTATTAATCATGCTTCAAATGTGTAGTCAGAAAATTGTCTAAATTAAGAGACTGAGCTGTACAGCTCCTACAAGATGACTGTTTAAATTTTTTCTTAAATCTTAATTAATACAGTACCATATCACTTATAACTTCATTGCCTTTAATGCTATTATAAAAGGTATAGGAGTCATTTTGTGCCATATCAACAAAATTTGACTCCTAAAACAGGTGCACTCAGTAATTAAAATATAGTAGATCTGGAACTAGAAGGCACTTCATATCAATATATATAAAATATTATAAAATATAATGGATTGGAATGTCAGTATGTTTCTTGGAGTCAATATCTTTTTTTTGAGTTTATAAATGCATTATAAACCACCAATGAAGTACATGTTTTTTATTTTAGTGTCTCACGTACATGCTGAGTTGGAGGGGCCAAAGTGGGGATTTTTGCATTTTTTGGAAATCTGGCAGTTCAAAACATCATGTGTACATGGAAATACCTCAGTGAAGTGTGTTCAGTGAAACTGATCTCTGGTAGTTGAATCTATTCATCATAATCAGGTTCACTGTTGGGTCTAGTTGCACACAAGAGAAACTTCCTATAAATATTTGGACATCAATTGCTAGTGCTTTTCTCATTCATTTGTGTCTGTGTGCACATGTTTTACAGGAAATGTGCCCTTGAATAAATTTGGAAGGATGTGTCTTGCCTAGAGATGTAAAATTTCCGGAAATTTTGAAGCTCGGAAAAAAACCCGTTTTTTTCCGGGGGGAAACAGAAATTTTTGGAAAAATTGAAAAAATGCCACATTAGCATTTCTTTTGTCTTTTCTAGATTGAAAGTCATTTTGTTACTTTAGGAACATAAAATATGACTATGGACATTTTTACTTGGCATGAAATTATCACAACTAGCATATTAAAAATATAGTGTATCCAAACAATTATTTCAAAACAAAAACCCACCCACATGCAAAAACAAAACTGAAACTTTTTTATTTTCTTCTGACAATCGCACCTCCTAAAGGAAGAAATGCATCTTGTTCTTGCATTGGAGGGTTCAGTTTGTAACCTAGGACTTGCTTGTCCTCAGTGCAGAGAAATTAGATCAATCTGATACCATATATATATATAAAATAAATTATTTGGAAAATATTTGAACAACTTGTCTTAAAATATTTTATTCATCATGTTAAAATAAAACGTTCCATAATCAATTTTTTTCTTTTTTCAATTTTTCCAATTTTTCGGAAAAAAACAAAAAGGCTTCAGGAAAAAAAATGGGGGGAAACCGGTTTCCCCCCCGAATTTTTCCGGTTTTTTTCCGGGCCTTCACATCTCTAGTCTTGCTCCCATATTTCTAAAAAAATTTTTTTTTGCTGTACCTGTGTTTCAACATAAATAACTGCAAAAATTTAACAAAATTAATGGTTATGTTGTGATCTTAGTTTATTGATTTGTCATGAATGTACTGTGTTTCATGTCTAAATTAAGGCCCATACATCATTTGACATCTTAGAGCCTTAACTTTAAAATATAGGTTAAGGTTTGTGTTTTTATTTTCCATGATATTCTGCTTGTTTCCAATTATGTTTTTTATACCATTCATAAAATCATTACTTACTCTGACTTTGCTACACTGTAACCATTTTGCTTTTAACAGTTGTATTTTCCTTTAAAAAACCCAAATCTGATTCAGAATAGGGCTGTAATACAAATCCTTGGATCCTGCTTCAGTATTACGACTGGCAGGGCTCTAGTCGGGGGGGAGCTCTCAGGTACGGAGCTCCGGAAGAGAACCTCTAGGGGGCGGGGCGGTCACGTGGTGAAGCCCCGCCCCCTTCTTTACCCCGCCCTCTGCTTCGATCCTCATTCCGTTTGGGAATGAGGATGAAGCAGGAGGGTAAGTAGCCGGGCCTTCTGACACACTTCCGGTGATGTCAGGGGGTGTGGCCTTCTGTCACTTCCGGTGATGTCAGGGGGCGTGGCATATGCAAATAAGTTATGCTAATGAGTTATGCTAATGAGCTCCGGCAGCTCTTTTTCTACAACAAGACCCCTGACGACTGGTATAATAGATCAGTACTAAAGCATCTTAGGCATGATGATGCTACGGAGTTCTTGTGAGGTACACTAACAACAGGTTACCATATGGTTTATGTGATTCTTCCATAAATTCCATAATTTCTAGTCTTGTTCCAACATTTGGAGGCGTATGTTTGTCAGCTTGCTGTTAATATTCAAGCATTTAGTGTTGTCTCACTTTGGATGCAGTGTTTCATGCATAAAACTAGCATACTGAAAACAGTAACTGCCTGCCCCCTTTCATTTCAGGTACCGTAAACTAGCATTAAAGTGGCACCCTGATAAAAATCCAGATAACAAAGAAGAAGCAGAAAGGCAGTTTAAACAACTAGCTGAGGCATATGAAGTCCTGTCAGATGGTGAGTATTAAGAGGGTATTTAAGGTTAGGAAATTACCATTTATTTTGAGGGAAACCGTAAAGAAGGAGACTGTCTCTTCTGTGACTTAGATCAGTTTCTAGCATTACAAAATCTGTATTGGCTATGAATTTTGGCCTCAGAATGTCAAATAATAAGATCCACATCTGATATGAGAGAATGTAACATGGAAGTTAGGAGCTTGTAGCCACTTGCAGCTTGCTTTAGAGCTCCCATTAGACTCCAAGAATAATAATGGTCTGTGAATTTCTTCCCATAAATCTTAGTTGCAGGATTCCCTTATTTGATTTTCATTGCTTTCTTCCACTGCTACTTTGGGTTGAGTGGGCAAACATCTTCTTTAGTTAGGATATACCTCTCATGACTTTTTCTTGTTGGAAACCTTCACTTTGTTACACAGGCAGGTTTTGTCCTGATATAGAATTCATGTTGCAGTCATAAAGGTACAGGTCCTGTTCACAATTCTCAGCGGGAATCTCTTAAAATTACTATTTGTGTAATTTACAGTTTCTTCTTCTGGCTTACTGGATGGAACTTCACCAGTGGCTAAAGCAAAAATCTACTGCTAATCTGAATTAGTTATGTTAACTACTTTATTTCTTCTCACTGAATAATTGACTGGGGCTGGTTGTGCTGTTAATTCCATAAAGGTTAATTTGAGAGGAATACTCTGTTTCTGCGTCAGTGTTTTCCAAGCTGACTCTCTGCCAAGATAAGAAAAAGCCCCTTAGTATTCTTCCTTTTTGAAAAATAAGTCTTTAAATCAGGGTTTGACCAATGCCAAGTGCCAGAGCACTTAGCAATTTTTGTTGTGGCACCTAGTTGTCTGTAGTCATTTATTGTTAAGTGCCTCTTGGTGATTCTCAGTAGAAGTACAAAGCTTATTTAGGTGGGGTATAGAGGTTAGCTTTTTGTTGTGATGACAACCAGGGATACCCCATATTTATTTACACACTGCAACACTTTTTCTTATAGCTTTTTAAAAATTACAAGAAACTCCGAGGAGTTTAGGATTACATTTGGTGGAGCAATAGTTAGAAAGTATGGTCATCATATATCTCATTATCAGTATGGCCCCATATGCGGGTTGTGCACAGACAAGATGGATCTTTCTACAAAGAAAAAAAAGCCCCAGGTTGGCAGAAAAACCTTGGAGTAAAATCCCTCAAAATGATAAAAGGAGCACCTGTAGAAATGGATACCTTCAGTGACCATTACTAGGCAACTACAACTGTATTGCTAGCCTTAATATCTTGGTTTCTGTCAGTAAAAAGAAAGGGGAGGGTGTGGAGCTGTTCTGCCCTTTGAGGGAGAACTAATTAGGACTAGGCTCAACAGCAGCTACCCCACAATAGCCAGTGTGGTATAGTGGTTAGAGTTGCGGATTAGGTTCTGAGAGACCCAGGTTAGAATCACCATTCTGATGTGGAAATGCACATGGGCGATTTTTGGGCCCATCACACACACTCAGCCAATCCTCCTTCACAGTGTGGTTGTTAATATAAGATGGAAGAGAAGAGAATGATGTAAGCAGCTTTGGGTCCTCATTGTGTAGAAAGGAGGGATATAAATAATATAGCTAAAGATAACAGATAAGCTGGGTGGGAAGGAGAGAAGGAAAAAGGAAGAGGAGGAGAAGAAAAGAGAAGAGATTGGATTTATACCCCGCTATTCACTTGGCGTCTCAGAGCAGTTTACAAAACTCCTTTCCTTTCCCCTTCCCACAACAGACACCCTGTGAGGTAGGTGGGGCTGAGAGAGCTCTTTCCAGAACTGTCCGTGAGAGAACAGCTCTAACAGAACTATGGCTTGCCCAAGGTCATCCAGCAGCTGCAAGTGGAGGAGTGGGGAATCAAACCTGTTTCTCCCAGATTAGAGTCCATGCACTTAACCACTACACCAAACTGGCTCTCTCAGACAATGGTGGCTGCCAGGAAAGAGGAAATAGTGAGGTAGGGGAAATGGGATGCTCCACACAAGTTCTTGCGGGTTCCCACTTGTTAAAATATAAAACCCTGAAGACTGAAATAGAAGCCTGGGTCCTGATTTTTTGGGTAGCTCATAAAGGCAAAGAAAACTTGTCAAAGCCTGCTTTAAATTGCCACAAGACCAACATGCAGACCTGTAGCCACGGGGGCGTTTGGGGGCGATGCCTCCCATGGATCAGCCTTGCCACCCCCAGGAGGATGCCAGACCCCCCTGGTATGGGTGGGGGTCCCTTGGTTTTGGGTGTGGAGTAGGCTGGCGGCGGCAGTTCCCAGTAGTGTTATCTCGCTACTGATGTCTTGTGGAGAGTGAGTGAGATAATACTATTGGGAGCCGTTGCCGCCTGCCCACTCTATACCAGAGGAGGCCGGGCTTCTTCTTTGCCATGGCTCCCCTTCTTCTCCTCATCCTTGCTTGCCAGCCTGCCAGAGGAGGCGGTGGTAGAGGGGGATAATGCACGGGGTGAGTAGTGAGCCTGCAGCCCTCCCAGCGCTGACCCACGATGCTTTGTGTATTGGAAAGGCCTTTCCTGGCAGAGGTGGTGGGGTGGGCCATTCCACTCAGCCGCCCCTTGCTCTCCCTTCCTGCTTGGCCACATGGCCTTGTCAGGGAAGAACTGCCCACCAATGTAAAGCGCTGTGGCTGAAGGGGGGGGGCTTTAATTAGCCACAATGTTAATTTAATTAACTGAACTAATTAACTTAGTGTCGTGATAAACACCGTGCCCCCTCTTTGCCCCCCCAAATTTCCTGGCATAAGGTTTCATGATTCTGAGTCCACTTCATCAGATCCATGAAGTGGCCTACAGATTGTGAAAGCTTATGCCACAATAAATTCATTGGTTTTTAAAGTGCCATAAGTTTCTGCTTTAATTGTCATACATTAGTTGCTGTGTCTCGGCAGCAGCTGTCCATTTTTTTACAATGTTAGATTAATAGTAACATGCCTACTCCTGTGTAATATATAAAAGCAGCAAAACCAGGCCACCCACATATACGGCTAGGACCTCTATATGCTTGTAAGTTATGCAGAAAGCAAACAAGAATTCAAGTTTGCAGCAAATGTGATGATATGAAGTTAGTTTTGACACCTAAGTAGTTTGCCTTAACTATTCCCTGTTCTTTGTAGCTAAAAAACGTGATATCTATGACAGATATGGAAAAGAAGGCTTAAATGGAGGAGGTATGTAAGAATGTAATTTTTTTTCTTTTAAAAAGTATAAATGACTTCTAGCTGTAAAAATGCATCTACATTTCCCCCCCAAACAGACAGTAATAGTAATTTGAAACTATTGCGTATTCACATAATGGCTTAAACTGATGGAAATTCCGTAAGCTCTCAATCTTGTCTTTACAGGAAATTACTAGAAAAAAGTCTTGCGACATGGCTCTGCAAAAACTTGTGTCATAAAAGTAGCCAGATTCTCTCTCTTTGTTTTGTTTTAACAGACTAACATGGCTACCTTTCTTAAAATAGTTAAAACATCCTCGTTCTCTTATTCCCAGATTTAAGTTTATATTTATGGGAATTAAGTAGTTGACCTTATTGTGTATGAGGGAGGACATGTGTTTAATTGTGGATAATTAAATTTAGAAATGAGTTAAAACAGAATTAAATACTTCACTGGAATGAGCCCTGTTTATAACTTAGAATTGAGAGTTTTTTGGTGTTTTAGATAAAAATTGTAAAGGAATTGGTAAATAAAAATGTCCCAAGCTTTCCTGATTAGCATTTCATCTAAAATTCTTAAGCGTTAATAAACATAATAATTGTATTTGAATGAAATTGATAACTGAACTTATTGGTTCCTTAGTGAGAGCTGTATAAATGAAAGTAAACACTAAATGTTGTGAAGTTGCAATGAATCAATAGTTTGAGGAACTGAGGTGTGATAATGAGTTTTTTTTGTTCTGCAGGTGGAAGCCATTTTGACAGCCCATTTGAATATGGTTTTACATTCCGGAACCCAGAGGATGTCTTCAGGGAGTTTTTTGGTGAAAGGGACCCATTTTCATTTGACTTCTTTGGTGAGTATTTGAGGTGAATGTGACTGTGTGTATTGGAATTTAAAATTTTGAAATTTGTTTTGGTAATAAAATATGCTGGCCTTTTCCTGTCCTCCCTTGTTTTGCTGTAATGATACTTTTCTTGCTGTCTTTTATACTTTTTAGAACTCCTCTGCTCTTTTGCCTGTTCTTCACCATTCCTTTGCCAAAACAGTATACACATGTTTGTTTCCCTGCACAGCATACTGTTTTAGAATAGTCTCAACTGAGGTGATATAAGCACTCCATATGACGAATATATACATTGCTGGCTTCTTTGCACACACATTAGTAGCTGGCTGAGATGTGCAGTCTGAGAATGCAGTCTGCTTGGTACTTATCCTTTGGGAGAGTATGCACAAAGCTATGTTAGTGTGGAAAATTGGCCAGTTAAGTGCTTCTGAACCATTTTTTTCTTCTGACATTTCACCATCATGATCAGCCATAAGATATGAGCCAAAGGAGTTCAGAGTTGCTATTGATGCAGATGCATCGTACGGTCTGATATAAAGGGAACCCTTTAATCCTTAAGCCTGAATTGATGATCAGTGGATATGTTTGTGGCTGGGCAAAAAGTCTTTGTCCACAGCTACCTGTGAAGACAAGAGAATGACAGCTACCACGTCCCTACCATAGACGTGAAAGAGGGATTAAAGTACCAGGTAATGGACTTTATCATCAACAAGCTGTTTATCGAAGGAAAAAAGAGCATAATGTGAACATTTTTGTCTTGCAGTAGCCATGGATCTTTGAAGAGTTACTTGTATGCTTTCCCTGGTTGTTTCTGCATTGAGTAGTATGGAAAGAAATATATCTGAGAACTGATTCTCATTTAATGATCAAAAATTAATTTTCCGCTAAAGCAGGGTTGCCACTTTCTGGAAAGTCAG
Source organism: Gekko japonicus (assembly GCF_001447785.1). Taxonomy (NCBI): domain Eukaryota; kingdom Metazoa; phylum Chordata; class Lepidosauria; order Squamata; family Gekkonidae; genus Gekko; species Gekko japonicus. The sequence goes on along the minus strand of NW_015177029.1, from coordinate 671,907 downwards.
GGAAATTGGTCTGAAGTCAGGGAAATTGTGATTAAAATATATTCAAGCGGTGGATTTTTGACCTGCTGCTGCAAGAGCATGATCTGTTCTTGTGGCAGCTGGAATAGAGAAGTAGCAGAATACAAGTATAACTTAATGATGCCCTTTCCCAACCATTTTAGATAGAATGTTTATATAATTTTTAGTGTACCTTTAAAACAATAACAAAAATGTTATGTCATTTGTTAGCATTTAGAGTTTACTTGAATTGAAATTTGTATCTTGGTGTAATTGCGAAATAGATGTTGCTGCAGTTAATGTTGAAAGAAGCTGATATTAAATCTCTTGGACAAATATTTTTGCAGTTGAGACTTGTATAGTTGTAGAGTGGAACCTTACCTTGCATTAATGCAATACGATTTTTTAACGTGTGTTTATATTTGAATGGTGGTCAGGGAAATTGACAAATGGTGGTCAGGGAAAGTCAGAGAAATGAAAAATAAAATTTTAGTGACAACCCTGAGAGGGATTCTATTAAGCTTTTCTTACCCCATTCATATAATATCTTGTGTCTCTGTGTGTGGGAGGATAGAAGAGCCATTCCACTATAGCAAGTAATGTAGACTGTTCTGGTGACTGATTAGCCTCCCATAATCTACATTTGAAGGACTAGGGATTGGAATTAAATGTCCTTTTATGTAAATAAGGCATATTATATTGGAGCAATTATTTACAGTAAGAATATTAGTAAGAGTAATACAGTAACAGTATTAGTAAAAATCTGGCATCTTCGATAACAAGCAACAGAAGTCAATTGTAGCAAAGACCTCAACTAAGGCACTCTGGTTAAATCTTGTATCATTATAAACACTGGAACACTGAAACAGTATCATAAAAGGAATGTGCCACACTTTGACTGTGACATTCATTGTAATTCATTAAAAGCTACATTTTAAAAAAAATAACCATTAATACTGCATAATTCTTAAACTGGCAGTACTTGATTTCTGTTCAGAAGCCCATGTTGGATTTAATAGATGAATGAGGATTTTGCACCCCAAGGTAGCTTGTATTGTTTAATAGCAAATTACTTATGAATTGACCCAAGTACAATTGATACTTTTCATAGATGCCTACTCAGTGGTTATCAGTTGGCTGCCAGAGGAGTCTAATGAAGGATCAGAAGAAGGCTCCATAGAGGAGCTGGAGGAAGTGTATAGTAGTGAGTCAATAGGAGAACTGGCAGAGGAGCTGGAGGAAGAGCTAGAAGAAGAATATGGTGAAGATTTTATTGAGATGCTTGAAGAGCATGATGAAGGATCTGTTTGTCTGGAAGAACTGCTAGTGGAGGAGGAGAACTCTGAAGGAATAGCAGAAGAGGCTCTAGAGGAAGAAGCAAGTTTAGTGTCAGAAGAGTGGGTAGAAGAACCTAGTAGTATAATCTTTGAGGACATGGAAGAAGAAATAAGTATAGGATCAGAGTTGGAAGACATCTGTGGAAGTCTTTAATAAACTTGTTTTAAGCAATCGAAGATGTCTCTTTGCTTCTCTGAAGGGTATGAAGGGTACTCATAGGGGTGTGCATTAGGTTTATCCGAGCTGAAACCCCCACCCCCCAAATACTTTACCAGTATTGTTCTGGTTTTTCTTCAGCTGCAGTATTTATCTGGCTGTCCGATATGGCCGAGTCCAAAAAATCCTGAAAATATTCGGGATTTTGGGGGGCCTCCGGATACCTGGCATTAAAGGGTGTTTCAAGGTATTGCAGTCCCTTTAAACACCTTCCAGGTGAAGCCACATCTTGGAAAAGGCATTTAAAGGGACCACGAGCCCTTTAAATGCCTGTGGAGTTCAGCTGCAGCTTGCAAAAGGTAATTAAAGGGACTGCATTTCCTTTAAATCCCCTTTGAAGGCATCTTTTTCTGGGGCCCATAGAATTGGACCCCCCAGTCCAATCTTTTTGAAACTTGAGGGTTTTTTTGAGGAGAGACACCAGCAGCTATCCTACGAATTTGTTGCTTCTACCTCAAAAAATAGCCCAATCCCAAATATAGCACATCTGTATACCATACCAGTATTGGGATTTGGGAATATTAGGAAATACCGATATTTTTTGGGTTCAGTATACCCAAACCAGAAAATACTGGGGTTTTTTTTTAACACTCCTAGGTGCTCAGTTGAAGAGCATAAAGAAGAAAATGTAAGTCTAATTTAGTTTAAATGCTATTACAAAGTCTGCAGTATTTCAAGCTTAGTATCATGAGAAGTGATATGAATATTTTTATAACTAGACTTAACTAGCAGAACTCAAATGCTGGTTTTACATTTAAGCATTAAAAATGCCATCTTGGAAATGAAATTGCAGAGAGCTGCATCTTAGTAAAGTGCTTCTAAAAACGAGTACAGAACTATATCTAACCCCCTGAAGACTGAACTGATCACTCTGTATTTGTGCACTGTAAATCTACCTATTGTTATCCGTGGTAGATACTAGGAATTCTTAAGTCTACATGCTCAATTATTGAAATGTTAACCAGAATAAACAGATAAATACTAACGAACTGAGATGACTGTGCTAACTCTGAAAAGAAGTTGCAATTTAATATCACCTGGTCAGGATAGTGCCTCAAAGTTTCTATTGATTACTTAAATCTAGTGTTTATCTAATTTGTTACCATTTCATTAACATGATTTCAGTGTTGAATGAGTGTTATAGATGAGACAGTTCACTTGTTAAAACCCAAAATACAGAATATCCATGCACTTACAGATTTGGGTGTTAGATGAGGTAACAATCTGAACTGTAAAGCTGGTGGTTTTCTTTGGATGCATTGTTGGTATTTAATTTCTTATGTTGCTCTGCCATACAGCCAGTCTGTTACTGGTTTTTTCCCAGAACAAAAGAACACATTTGCTTGTGAGCCACTTCTTTTGCCTTACTTTTCTGAACCATTTAAAATGTATAAAGGGTTTTTTGATAGCATTTAGGGCTTGCTCATCTATTCACTCTTAGCAGTTAAAAGCAGCAATGTGTCTTGGTTCAGCTTTCTTTTTAAAAACAAATATTATACAGGAACATAAATTATCATAGAATCATAGAATGTTAGAGTTGGAAGGGACCTTGCAGGTCATCTAGTCCAACCCCCTGCACTCTGCAAGATTGTAGCCAAAAGATAGCCCTACAACATACCCAAAAGATGTTCGCCCAGCCTTCGCTTGAAAACGTCCAGTGGAGGAGCATCCACCCCCTCCTGAGGCAGTCTGTTCCACTGCTCAACCACTCTTACAGTTAGGAAGTTTCTCCTGATATTTAGCTGGTAACAACTCCCTTGTAATTTCTACCCATTAGATCTAGTCTTGCAATCCGGAGCAAGAGAAAATAGATCTGCTCCATCTTCTACATGACAGCCCTTCAGATATTTGAAGACTGCAATCATGTCGCCTCTAAGCCTTCTCTTTCCTAGGCTAAACATACCCAACTCTTTCAGCCTTTCCTCTTGGATTCCAGCCCTCTCACCATCCTTGTTGCCCTCTCTTGGACATGCTCGAGCTTGTCAACATCCTTCTTAAAATGTGGTGCCCAAAACTGGACACAGTACTCCAGGTGAGGCCTGACCATAGCAGAATAGAGTGGAACGACCACCTCCCGTGATCTGGACACAATGCTTCTGTTAATGCATCCTAAGATTGCATTAGCTTTCTTCTCAGTCACATCGCACTGCAGGCTCATGTTTAGCTTGTGATCAACCAGAACACCTAGATCCCTTTCACATGTGCTGCTGTCAAGCCCAGTCCCTCCCATTCTATATCTGTAAATTCATATGTAACACTACAGCAGAACAATAACAATTATACAATAAAACAAAATACAAATGGATGAATTGTTATCTGTGATTTTCTTTTTCCAGAATATAATAAACAACATGTAGTGTTTGCTTAATCAGCATTCTGGAAAGGACTCTGAGTTCTTTGGTAACGTTTTTACCAACACTTCACAATCCTAACTACTGTCACACCTTATTACATGGCATATATTGCCTGTAATTTAGGTTGGTGCTGGCTTCAGATGAAAATGGAAGAAACTGAGCACTAGACATGTTTACCTGATGGCCATCTTTGTTAACATCTAGGCCTTAGGCAAAATCTGACCTGTATTCTCATACTTGTATTGGTGTTTGTGTGTGTGTGTTAAGTGTCATCAAGTCACTTCCAATTTATGGCAAATGTATACATTAACATTCTCCATAATGTCCTGTCATTAATAGGCTTGCTCAGGTCTGGCAAACTGAAGGCTGTGGTTTCTTTGATTAAGTCAATCCATCTCATGCTGGGTCTTCCTCTTTTCCTGCTGCCTTCAACTTTTCCATTATTGTCTTTTCCAGTGACTCTTGTCTTCTAATAATGGGACCAAAGTACAATTAGCTTCAGTGTAGTCATTTTAGCTTTTAGGGGAGAGTTCAGGCTTGGTTTGATCTAGAGCCCACCTATTTTTCTTTTTGGCAGTCCATGGTATCTGTAAAACTCTCCCGCAACACCACATTTCAAATAAATCCACTTTCTTGTCAGCCTTTTTCATTGTCCAGTTTTCACACCCATACATAGTAAGATCTCTTTTTCCTGTTTTGCCCCATTAATTATGTTCTTGCTAGAGCTTAAAGCTATCTTATGTTATTGTTGTTTAATTGTTTCCTCTCTTGCTTTTCATATATACAATCTTATAAGCCACCTTGAGAGCTGGATCCTGAAACACAGAATGTATCTTCTCTGAACTGAATGGATTAGTCTAACGGTCTGCCTGTACCACAGTTGTCTTCATGTAAAGTTAAAGGCAGTATTTGTTTTGTTGTGTGCTTTTACACAGTATCTTTCTTCTGAAGACTCATAAATGGGTAAATTATTGCCCACTGGACTCTACAGGAATTTTCATGTCCCATTCCCCACACTGTACCTGTCGTGGTATAGGCAGCTAGGAACCCCTCCCCCCTCCTAGCAGAACAACTTTTTTTGCACAGGAAAAATTTGAGAGCAGAGAAAAGAATTCCAGAACAACCTGGTGGCCATCTGTCCAGGTACACTCAATTATGCATTGCGGAATTTCTGTGGGTTTTTTTTACATTTCAGTGTTAATAGAGATCTTCAGTGTGGAGGGCAGTAGCTGCACTGATAACGAATTAAGAACTCAAATACAACACAAAGCAAAGATGAAATTTAACTGCACAGCTAAAGATCTTCTTCAAGTTATAGAATAGCAGATGCATCTATTTTCTATACAGTTCTTTAGATGCTGAGGTTTTGAGTATTTTGAATGCATTGTGGGTTATGCATGGTGACAGGCCAAATTTTAATGTAAACCACTATCACAAAAGTGAGGCTATAACCCTTAAACAGGGCATGTGAAAGGGATAGAATTGCATGGGAAGAGGTAGAAAAACACTGGCAAATCTTTCCAGGGCTCATTGTTATGGTGATAGCAGAAGGAAATGTGGGGTCCCTGCAGGGTTTAGACTTTAACTTTCCTGTAAACTAGTATAATGTAACCAGAACACAACTGACTTCTGGTTGTTTTCTGTGCTACATTCACAATCTTATAATTGTAGAATTTGACTGATCTTTGTTGTATATAAACATCAAGTAAAAGAACTGGTTATATATAGATGCATGACAGTGACCAGTAGTAGAATATAGCTTGTGTCCATGTGAATGTCCTTCATAGGTTGTGAGTCATTCTCTTAACTAGCAGAAATAAACAGGGCTGTTTACATTAATGTTTTACATGATAAATCTGTTGGATTAACATGTAAACTTGCAAGCCTTTTGTTTTGCTTGGGATGCTTGGAGTGCATCATGCCAAATCTCTGATTGCTCTTAAAGATGTATTAACTGAGTTAAAATGTGCATCCTAGTCCTATCTGTGGGATTTTGATAAGTTGGATTTCTTCCCATTGATTTGTTTTACAGTTTAATACTAGTTGGGGGGTACCTTATTTACTTTTATTATTTGTTTGTATTCATATTCGACTATACAGTTAAGTAGAAGGAATACATTTAATGACTCACCACATGTATGCATTAGCCTAAAATGTACCAGTATGTAGAGGATGCTCTTCTCTTCCCTTTGACGAAGATGGCTTTTAATTTACAAATCTGTTGTAATGCTTGGTGGGTGTGAATCATTGTATCTCTTCTCATTGGTTAGGGGCACGAGCTCCGTATATACCAAGCCAAATAAATACCCTTAACATTTGCTTTTAGTATACATCTGAATTAAGGAAAAACTTAGCTAATGGCATCTGCAACTCTGAACTTTTGAAAAGCTAACTAAATTTGTTATTCTATATCGCTGGAAAACTGTTTTGTTCTCTAGCTATATGTTGAAGCTTTCAGTAATTTATTATGGGAAGCAATTTTTTTTATTTAGACTGCTCAGATGCATTTATATTTGGTTGAAGTTAAGTTTTACAAGCTCAAATTTTGGGGACTAAAGATTTGGATCCATTAACAGGAAAAATTAATGCTAACATTGCTATGATGCATTAACAGTAACATCCTTCTACAAAATCAGATGCTTCTGTTCCTACATCAGGATATCGAAAAGAGGACAAATCTTAATGTGCTGCCAGGCAGAGAACCTTTGCTTTATGGAGTGTGAGAGGCATGGGAAATGTGGTATAAGCACTGACGATTGGAAGTTTGTGAAAATTAAATTATTTCACATTGTGTGTAGCACTGAATTTCCCTTGCTCATTATTTCTACAACCCTTTCATTTTTATTTGTAGAAGACCCTTTTGATGACTTTTTCGGTAACAGACGAGGGACACGTGGAAACAGAAACCGAGGTGGTGGATCCTTCTTCTCTGCCTTTGGTGGATTCCCTGCCTTTGGGAGTGGGTTTCCTTCGTTTGATACAGGTAGGCTGTGCATGAAACAAATTCAGTGTAGTAATTAGAAGTGGAGACCTAATTCCTCACGGAATAAACTCTGAAATACTTAAAGCAAAGTACAATGCTACATAGCTTAAACTGGGCTGTCTTTTGAAGAGACCATGGTATATGTGTAAATGGCCAAAAAGGGCTAGAATGATGGAGCAATACAAGGGAATAGTGGCTTGGATTCAGAATATTGCTTTAGATGTAACCCAAGGCTTGGGTATGCCCCGTGACATTTCTGGCTTCCCCTTTAGCATCTAGTTCTGTTAATATGCTATACATTGGCTGTGGTCACACGGGCAGGAAAATTCGGGGGGGAAGCGTGACTGTTTGCCCCGGGGCAAACTAACGCGTAGTTACTCGATCAGACCTCCCCTGGAGGTTCCGTAGAGGTTCAGTGGGAAGGGAGAGGTGCTGATCACAGGACGATCCTGCGCGCAACAAAGAAGCCCGCGGTGCGGCAAACGGGTGGGTTTTTTTGTCGTGTACACCAAAAATGCGCATGCTCCGTTGGGTGCTTGTGCGCATCCACGGAGACTTGGGGGGAAAAAAACCTTGTTTGCAAGGGGACATGGGCGGACGCCGGATGCCACCGGAAACGCGATCAGACGCCCGCCCTTGCCCCGCAGTTTCCGGAAACTAGTACCTTCGAGGTACTAGTTTTTTGCAGCGCGGTTTCGGCGGGAAGCCTCGGTTGAGCCACGGAAGCGCTACGCTTCCCAGATGTGCCAGTGAGATCGCGCCCGGAAACTCCGCTTGACTTCCGTCTCTCTAGCGTGGCTAATGTTCCGTGTGACCGCAGCCATTGTTTTGGAAATCTCCACAGTTTCAGAAGTGACTTGCAGAGTAGTAGTATGATTGTTTGAATCCCATCTAATGTACTGGAAAAGTAAATTAGGACAGTATGGTGTGACTCAGTTTATTGAATAAAACTGGCCAAACTGGTAAATAGCTTGACTTAATAAACTGCACTCTGTAAAATATTGGTGCTCTTAAATTTAAAACAAAAACTGTTAGCATGAAGGATCCCAGCTTTATCTTGAACTCAGTCCTCAAAAACAAAACCACTACGATCGCACCCAGTGGAACTGGCCGGTATTCAGTATTGCTGGTATTTAAAACAGAGAGCCAGTTTGGTGTAGTGGTTAAGTGCGCGGACTCTAATCTGGGAGAACCGGGTTTGATTCCCCATTCCTCCACTTGCACCTGCTGATGTGACCTTGGGTCAGTCACAAGCTCTGGCACAGCTGTCCTTGAAAAAGGGCAGTTTGTGTCAGAGTTCTCTCAGCCCCACCCACCTCACAGGGTGTCTGTTGTGGGGAGGGGAAGGGAAAGGAGTTTGTAAGCCGCTCTGAGACTTCAAGTGAAGGGCGGGGTATAAATCCAATCTCTTCTTCTTCTTCTTTTTTAACAGCTACCATTATTAGACATGGTTGTACAATTTTCCATTCTCATCCTTGAATTTAGGAAGCTATTGGTCACAGCCCGATTTTCATTTTCTAGAGGAATGTGGTGCATTCTGCCTCTAGCTGTCATTTTGGTCAAGTACATTCTGTCATTTGTATTCCCTTACCAGGTTTTACTTCGTTTGGTTCTTTGGGACATGGGGGCCTTACTTCATTCTCCTCAACATCATTTGGTGGCAGCGGGATGGGTAACTTCAAATCAGTATCGACTTCGACTAAAATAGTGAATGGCAGAAAAATTACTACAAAGAGGTACAGTGACTTCAATGTTTCAGTTTGGTAGTAGTGTAAACACTAGGATGATGTAAACAGTGTTAAAGCTATTAAAATTAGTCATGACTTTCCTTTTCTAAGCTACTTGGGCAAGGTTGCACTGAACGTTTTTCCTAGAAAGCATGGTGGCACTCTGTGTATATTTAGTGGTACAAAAAGCAGTCAATATGCCTGCTAATGTGCCTGGTGGGTGGGGGTGGTGGGAATCTGAATTACTGGGCTTTTAGGCACCTTGTGGATTAGAGATGTAATAATTATGGTTCCCTTGGCTCTTCTGTCTGAAATTGGGATTTGCTTAAAATGGTGGTTTGCTTAAAAAGGATTCAAAAAAGGCTTTGGTAATGTAAACACATACAAATTGTTCCAAGCTTCTGCAGAAAACGAAGCTTCTAAATTTAGCTGCTGCTGTTTGGTGCCTATCAGGTCCTAATCGCTTTACGGACAAGATATTCTTGTTCCACTTGATTTGCTGTTCAGACCACTTCAAAAAGACTATTAAATGGATTTTTGTCCTGCAGAATTGTTGAGAATGGACAAGAGAGAGTAGAAGTTGAAGAAGATGGCCAGTTAAAGTCTTTAACAATAAATGGTAAGGAGCAGCTGCTACGCTTGGATAACAAGTAATTCAACGCACGCATTTAACAGAAATTTTAAGCTGTAACAAGCACCCTTTGAGGATAAACAGGAACATTTTTTTGAAGATTTCAGATGAACTCTTTCATTATACCTGTACTTAATCTAAAGTATTTATAAACAGCTCATCGGAGCTCATGATACTGTCAGACTTTTGCGTTAATTGCTGGGACCACATGAATAGGACCATTTTTTGTCCTTAAAATTGTTGTAAATTTCTGTATGCACTTTGCTTTTTATTAAACATGATTCTAGGTAACAGTGATCCTGCGTTAGTGCTAGGGCAAAATTGTACACTAACACTAGCATGAATCCTGCTTTTTGGTTTTTTGTTTTGATATGTGAGCCATCTAGTAGTTTACATCTGCTGTGAAGTTAACATTTCCAAGGCAAACTTAATTTCAAGCTTTCAGTATTTAGTAGTGAATAATGTTAATATGTTCCTGATGGTGCATTTCTGGTTTAAACGAATTAAGGATGTTTTCTAGTTGTGCATGAATGCTGGCTATAGTAAGTTTTGACATCTAAATGTGTAATGTTAAGCCTAGGCTAACAAGTTAAAACTAGTAAGCTTGGGTATTTTGTCATTTTGCTAAAACATTCAAAATGAATAAATTCTGATATTTGTGGTGCATTCTTTCATGGGTAACATTTGTAGCTTTTTTTGTGCGCCTATAACTTGAATATCCATTCTTTGCTTTCAGCATCCGCTTCCTAAGTTCAGACTTCCTTTTCAAATGTTCCTCTATAAAATTGGATTCCACTTATAAATTGGCCACAGTGTTCGCAGCTAGCATAATGTAATTCTTTTGAATTATGTAAGAATAACATAATTCCGAAATTCTGTGAATGTTCAAAAATGATCTAACTGCAATTTGTAGACCAGAGCTTCCCAAATACAGCTTTCCAATGGGCAATAGTATTGAACATAAATGGGCATTCTATCTATTCTTCTTCCTGAAGAGAGAGACTGCTGCCAAAAAACAAAATAAAGGGCATGTCTTAAATGCTGTGTGTATTTAAAGAAAAAGGTTGCCTTTTCTTGTGAAAGTACCCAGGAAGATCCCATCAGTATATGCTGTGGGACCGGGCATTGGTGAAGGCAATTTCACATTGAGCAGTGAAGCAGTAGATTGCGTTGGGGATTGGGAGAGAAGCTAAGCTGCTAGTTGAGAAGCACTGCTCTAAACCACTGGGGTTGTCACGAGTTGCAGCTGAGCGACTGGCTGCTGTTGCCATAATTTTTAATGTAGAAAGAACCTAATTGTTTTGAATGTATATAATAATGTATAGAAGGCACATTAAGTATCATAGGATCCGATTTTCAACCAGGATCACAACTCTTTTTGCAAAATCTGACCTTTAAAGCAACATGTCTCCATTTAGAAACAGTGTGCATGCTTATACACACACACTTTGTGTATTGATTTCTAAAAAATACGCACATCACTTTGTACACTAAAGAAGCACAAGCAGAGTTCAGAAAGAAAAACACAAGTGTCCTATCTCCTCTTTCTTGCACCCCCTCCCTTTACTGGCTGCTATATGTGGTGTGGGGGAGTGGGACCAAGGGAGAGTTAACAAAAATCCCCCCTTCACCAATAGCAAACAAGGTGTTGGACCCAGGACCTTTCCTAGGATATATTTGCTTTAAAACATTACTCCATTCAAACAAATGTTACTTAAGGCCCTTCATAACCTCCTTAGTGGTTTGTCTCCTTATGAGTATTATCTAGTTTCCCCACCCTACCCAATGATGGTCTTTGTTATAATTAAAGTTTTCTAAATATTTAAACATTGAGAATACAGGTATTTCAGTCAAAGAACATTAAAAGATCAAATGACATTTTCTAACACAGAACTACATCATATTTAAGTTGTTGCTAAGATCTTCACTCATTGGCTTCTGGTCATTTAGATCTGAAATCTATAACCCTTAGTTACTAACTTGGAGTAATGCAAGAAAAACCATGCACATTTTGAGTATATACTAGTTATGAGATTTGATGTGAGTGGGCAACACCTCAGTTCTTAGTTGTATTAACTAGTCCAATTGGTTCTCTTTAAACCTTGTTTCTTTAAAGGGGAAAACCTTGTTTACTAATGTTCGGAAATCTGCCTATTATGTATTCAAAATTCCCACATACTGAAAGGTCCCAGTGCCACAACAACATACAAAAAATTAGGATGAACCACATTGGGCTTTGCTTCTCACTAGCTGTTTATATTTCTGGTTCCTGTTTGGCCTGCTGCATTCATCTGAGTTGCTAGTTTGGGCTGCTGGCTTTATGAACTACTTCCCTCACATCTGTGGTTATTGAGAGACTTCAACTGTATGAACTGTGGTCCATTGCACAGATACAGAAAACTGACTTAACCTCAGGTTACTTGGGCCTAAAGCATCAGTTTTAAAACTGGGGCCAAAAGTCAAGCTGCAGAATATCTGCATTTGTCATCCCCATTGCACTCTTTGTTTGAGATCCTGTATTTTTTTTTCTATACATGCCAATGGAATTTGACTTTGGCCATTTGAAAAAAATGATGACAGTCGTGGAAACCAGTGATTGACCACAGTTGCCCCTGTTCCCCATTGTTCAAATGGGGAGGGAAGTGTGGCCCTCTTAACAGCGGTGCAGCTTCTTGCTGTGGCTGCCATCTGTTACTACTTCCACTTTGCTGCTTGCTTCCTGTTTCCTACACCTTTCATTCCATCTGCCCTGACTTCCTGCTTCAGGTCTTGGTCACATAAAAAAACCTTGTTAGCTATACTGGAGAAACCTTGGGGTAGTACTTATTCATGAGTGAGGAAAAACTAGCTTAAGAATAGAAAAATGATCTCCAGGTGAAAATACCCAAACAGTACAGGCAAAATAAATTTGTAGGGTTGGTTACATGCTCTTGACAGACATGTGGGTCAGTTCTGAATTAGTAAGTTCTGCTTCTAATTATTCCTCCAGAGTGGTTGTGCATTTTGTCACTTGTGTCAACTGGCTAGTATGAACAGTAGTTGCTGTGTCTTTGACACCCAGGCAAAATCTTGTTGGGAAATGGTTGTGTCCTATAACTTTATATAGTGCTATTGGTGGCTGAAATGTATTTTCTGTACAAATTTGGGTAAGTCTTCAAGATTCTTAAAATGGTCAGAGTTCTTACAAGGGTTAAAGTTTTATTCAGGTATAGGTGTTGCGGTGGTTACAATTGTCTCCTTGATTAGAATGTGAGATATTTTATATTTCATTGGCTTGAAATCTGGTTCAGCTACTGTAGCATTCAACTCTGATTTCTTGAAGTCATGAATAAAATGCAGCTTTATCTTAAGTGCAATGAATTAACTTGTCTTCTGTCTAGTCACTAGATTGAATGCTGTCATTGTACCTTGGGATTGATTTCCAGCAAGGTATTGATAAAACTGTCCCTATTTCTAAGTTATGTTTTGTAAAGGAAGAGTACCTCAACCATTTTGTAAGTGTCACAATTCTGAGACTTTTAATTTTGAAAGTTTAGCACTCGTCATTCTCATGCTTGAACTTTCGCTGTTGCCTGTCTTCCTGGCTGAATATGTTGGTTTGTGTGCAAGTGGCATTTGTCTAAGTGTTGTGCATTACTGTGTTACGGTGTGTTTGCAGTATTCCTTTTTCACCAACAGTATTTACAGGTTCGACTTCAGCTCAGAATCTTAAATGTAAAATATGTGTGTTTGAATTGTAATGAAATGAGTCACTTAACCTCAGTTTCTTCATCTGTGAAGTACACGCTGTATCTTGTAGCTATAAGCATTTGAGAGAATTTGCAGATATACTAAAAAAAAAACACAGTGAGTTGGTAGTCTGTAGTTCACAACCTGTAGTCTCATTATGATGTGGCATAAATTGGAGGTAAAATGCCAGATACTTAGAGCTGGTTGCTCTGTCAGAGCTTTTCTAATACGTGTGCAAGGCTTTGTGTACACCTCATTAAAAGAAAAGACAATTTTTGTCATTGTGAATTCTGTAAGCATTTATACCAGTTAAGTGCATTTATATATTTCGTTTAAGTTTATCTTTGTAAGTAATAGGGACAAAGTTATGAAGGGCATGGATAGCTCTGCCCCTAATTAGTGAAAATTCTACACCACATATTTCCTACCCACTCTCCAGAAAGTTCTCAAGATGCCCAATTCTAAGCCTTAGACTAAAATGTTAAGCTTGATATGTTCTTGCATAGAATAAATGACTCTGCAGACTAAGTTCAGAGATAGAACTTGTGTGAGTCTATCTTTGGATTCTTGAACCGAGTCTGAGTGGGTTCAGGTTGTCTGTTGACAATTCACACATCATGATGATCTCCTCACAGGTAATCCTTTTATCCGTTGAGTGCTAGTGCTTTTAAGCAATTAAAAGATTATCAAGATGTAATCTAATTATTTTTTGGTATTTGGGAATTCCAGACATGGGCCAAGATTCCTAGGGTTGCTTAGGCCCATTGAATGGGCTTCTGCTGGCTCAGTGGGATTTCTGAATTTTTCTTTGAATAGCTGACTCCTGTGTCATAATCATGATCTCCTTTTGAAGCTTCCTGCAGTTGAGATTCTGGCACAGGAGCAAATATGCCAGTGCCACCTTAAGCAGAGTTGCACCCTTTAAATCCATTGACTTCAGTGGTATTACAAGGGTGTAACTCCACTTGGGACTGCAATGTGAAGCTCCTTTAGGTTTACAGTCTCCTGGGTTTTGGCCTGGTCTTCTGAATCCACCTTTTGAAATGGGTGTAGATAAGAACACCATTATAGATTATTTCACTTCCAGCATATAAAGTTTATAGAAAATGCGGTGTTCAAGAAACCATTTAGACTCTGACAAAAGCTGTTTGTGCAAATAAGTAGACAAAGCTTCCTAGGCCAGTAACATTTTCACTACATTGTCTCATACTCGTGTTAGATATTTGTGGTGCATTTGGGGTATGGGGGTGGCACAGATGTTTTCTATATACAGAATCTTTCATGCCTGAGTAGTTTGTGACATAGAAGTGGCTATTCTTAAGTTTAGTATCACTTTCTGTGTTGGATCTCTTTCCTGAATTTGTCTAGCTCCAGTTTCTGGGGGGGGGGGGGGTTTCTATCTGAATTCTAGTTGAAGGGCCTGTATTCCACCCAAATTGTCATATTCTATATTAGCTATCATGGGTATTTATATATATTTAAATATATTTGCTAGTGGCTACAGATTGGGGGTGGTTAGTTTCTTCAGCAATCTCAAGTCCACCATGACAAATGCTAGAAAGTTGCTTGTATTAAACTCAGAGGTGGTAGTCTTAACTAACACCGATATCCCACTAGCTGCTGCTCCGTCCTTGTTCTTCCTTCCCCCCTGATTCTGCGTGTCAATTCCCCACCACTTGCTGTGTGGCCACATTTTGCCCTTCAGCTTCACCCGATTTTCCCCACGTCTTCTCAATCCTTTTTTTGAGGATCAAGAAGACACAAGGAAAATCGGGTGAAGCTGCGGGGCAAAATGCGGCTGCGCAGCAAGTGGTAGGAAATTGAGACATAGAATCAGGGGGGAAGGAAGAGCGAGGACGGAGCAGCGGCTATTGGGAGATCGGTCTCAGTAAGCTGCCATCAAGAGCAGCTTGTTGAACAAATTAGTAAGGACTTGAGAGAGTTGACCTAATTTCTCTGTAGTAATTCACATCTTGGTTTCCTGGAGAAACTTCATTTCAAGTCTTGCTTTAAGTAACCATTATCATTCCCCGTACTGTAAGGGCTCAGTCATCTAAGCTTCTGTGAATGAGCAGGATGGCATTTTCATCGTCTTCTCTACGCTGTTTTGTTAAATATGAGGTATCCCTGACATGGGATCTCACATCATTAGTTGGAAGTTGTATTTGACCCTACCAGACTGAGTTTTCTTCACTGTTTGTATTCAAGAGCTTGCCATCTTCTTCAGTTGGGTTTTCATCAATTAGTTGTTTGGGTTGGGGGTGGAGACTAGATTGCAATTTAAGACAGAGTACAAGGAAGGACTCCTGAAACCTCTTCGATATACAAAATATGATTTGAGGTTTTAGAGGGCAGACTGCATATTTCCTAGCTTCTTAGGAGCCTCACTTTTGACCTTGAGTTTGTATGAATGTTTCCATTTGCAAAGAAATTTTGGTCATGAAGGTCAGTCAGGACTGATCACAGAGGTGTGTGCTGGAATGTTAACTGTGGCCATATGAGACTGGCTGTGGTTACAGTCATACTTACACAACTGCCTGGTTTCTTGATACCTTGCTAAAAGAATGGGGTACCACATGTGAACAAGAGGGTGGCACCGTTTTGGAGTTCAGATTAAGCTTGTGGTATACTTGTTCGAAAAGTAGTTCTCTTTTATAAGTGCTAAACCACGAGAGGCCTTGAATGAAACACTTGCCAGAAATGATAATTATAGGCCGAAATAATTACAAACATAAACCCATAAAACTTGCACTTTCCCCCAGAATGGTCTCTACTGGCACTATAATTGCCCTACATTTTTTCTCCCTGCTCCATCAAACAATGGTGTCTTCTGAAGAGCACTGAGTTTGGGTCCACATGGCCTAAAAGCTGGCTTTTTGAGCAATAAGAACTCACAGTAGTGTACAGTAATCACTCAGGTGTAGAACCCGTAAAACGGCATGCTTTGAGACTTGACTTGTGTTCGGCTTTCTTTCCAACCTTCTATCATTTGAGTTATTTTTCACAATTGTGTTTCCAAACAAAAACTTGCAACCTTTGGCCAAATGTTTTTGCAAAGTGCTGAGATGTGCACTGCGGACATGGGTTAAAACTGTTGATTTAGTTGTGGAGATTCTTCTTCCATTTAAGTCACCTTGTCCTTAAGACAAAAATAAGGGTGCTAATGTGCCTCTTGACTCATAGCTATTCTACTTGAGACTTTAAAAGGCAGCTGACTATGCTTTGCTTTGTGTGTCCTCCCTGGAAAGTTTACATTTGATTGGGTCCATGGCAACAGTATTTTTTCTTTCATAAATCACTGCACTTGAATGCATAAATACTCTGTCCCAAGCAACGTATCTTCTCTTGTGCGAGTCTCTCAAAAGTACTGTTTTGCATTAGATTTCCGACATGAACACAAACCAAATAGTCTGCATTTGTCACGTAATTGGGTCCTGGACAACAGACAAAATTCATGGTTGGGTGTGGTGGTGAAAATTCCCTAAATTGCCCTTGTCTTGTGCATCAAGTTTGGGCCTGTTGATGACAAGTAGCCATGATAAGACTTTAAAATAACAGCATATTATGGGTCAGTATTTGGTAGCTAGACAGCCCAATGAGCCAGAGCACAGCCTGGGGCGTGGTACCATGTACACACTCACTTCTTGCAGTTGCCTGCACAGCTTGCTGAAGGTGACAGGACAAGGGAAAAGGAGAGAGAATGCAAAATGTTCGGGTATTTGTGACTTTTCCCCTTCTATGTGTGAGGACTTGGGCTTGAGGATGTTTCTCAGTTCATTGGTGGACTTTCATGTTCTCTATGTTCAGAGAACATCCGTTCTGAACTATCTTTTGCTTGAGGAAAGAGCCAAGAGCTGGTGCCTCACTAATTAATATTCTGACTGGGGTGTCTCTCTTTATTCTGAGCTACAAAACTATGCACTTTTAAAACACTTGGGCAGCTGTGTAAACTAACTAACTCTCCCTAGTCCCTATGAATTAATTTACGTAATTGTGCCTAAACATGAATATTGACTTGGAACTGTGGAAGGCATAGCATGGTGGGGCCATTTTTGGTGATCTTCCCTCCTGCTGCAGATCCCCGTACAGTTTGTGGGGTCTAGTAACTTCTCAGAGCACAATTTGGAATTGGGGAGCACAGTAGGCTTGAACAGGAAAAGGGATGGTGGAAAAGTTTTATCTAATACAGCAGCTGTCTAGAATGCTACCTCATATCTTGACTGGATAATAAAACGGACTTCTCCAATATTGACAGATGAATGGACTTAGAGGTCCAGATTGGCTGAAGCAAATGGGATGCAAGGCTTCTCCTGTATTCAATTATTTTGTGGTATTGAGGAACTCTCGGTCTTCCCCTTGGCCATTCACCCGTGGGATTTCTCAGATTTTTCTATGGTCTTTTTTTGATGTTCACCATCCCCATTGAAAATGTATAGGGATGCTGTGTTTCTGGACTGGTCTTCACAATATGTTGACAATATTGAACTAAGTCTTCATCCTCTCCATTTTTGAAGAGGCAGTCAGTGTGTTTTACTGGTGTATGAAAGGCTGGTTGATACTGAAGCTTAATCTAGATAAAATGGAAATACTGTGAGTAGCCAATTCCAATCCAATTCCAGAATAGATATATAGTCCGTTCTAGGTGAGTTTGTACTCTACAAAGAGTGGTTTCATAGTGTTGGAGTGCTTCTATATTTGTTAGTGTCACTGAATGACCAGGTGCCCAAGGGTAACAAGGAGCATTTGTGTTATCCTTGGTTTTTACTCTGTGTTAATCTGTGTGCCTAAAGATTTTATGTAATTGTGTTTTGTGTGTGAACTTTGTAATCTTTCACTTTCCAAGTACACTAAGATTCATTTCCTTGTGGTAGCACGGTTGAACTGCTCCTCTTGGGTTTGGCTGCCTCTGTGTTGCGAAATAATGGACATAGGAGTATTTGTTGCTACTTGGAAACTTCTGATTTGGAATCTGCCTTAGGAGTTCCAGATCTTGTGTGTTTCCTTGTCAGTGAGATCTTTTAAAGGGCACATTCACCTTTTGATGTCATGAATAGGTTTTTGTAGTTCCCCACTCATTCAGTCCCAAAGTACTGTTCCTGCTCAGTTCCTTCTAATTATAGCTTGAAATCTGTTTGTGCTACAGGCATCTGCTTATAGCTGGTGGTTGAGCAAGTCCTGTGTTAAATGTAAAAGCTGTTTGTGTGTTCAGTATTCTTACTCACTTGACCACAGTAATATTGAAAGTTATATTGCAGATCTGTTAACAAAGGTGGTAGTTGGCTTGTTATCAGATAAGATTGTGTATATCAGGGGTGTCAAACATGCAGCCCGGGGGCTGGATCAGGCCACCAGAGGGCTTCCATCAGGCCTGCAGTGGAACTGGCCATCTCCTGCTTCCAATTCTGCCACTGCTGCTGCTGCATCATAGCTTGCTTCGCCAGACTCTCTTAATCATTTAAGCCATTTCATGTTTTAACCTGGGTCCTAGACGCAGAACTCTGTGCATGAGATTTCTGTGGTGAATGTCAATGAATCAAAAGTAGGTTTGCAGCTTACAGAGGTAATGTTTTAAGCATGTTTTTATTTTAAGTTTTAAAAACTGTGTTTGTGTCCTTTATAAAGTTCTTATCTCTGCTACCTGGCATTACATTTTATGACGCACATGGCCCAGCCCAAAAAAGTCTCATTTATGTCAGATCTGGCCCTCATAATAAATGAGTTCGACACCACTGGTGTATATGCTTCTGAACATTCCAGATACCACACTACTTCAGAGGGAAACAACATATTGAAAACCAATTTGGGGATGGGTAGAAGCCATTAAAGCCTCCCTCCCAACCTAGGGTAAAGTTTTAAGAAAGAGGGAGGGCAGCACATTTTCCAGTGTATTTAAGGAACTAGTTGTGGGAGGAAGTAGAAGGTTGATTCATCTAGAGTAAAGGTACCCCGTTGATTAAGCATCTTTAGCAGTGAACAGTAGATAGAGGAGGAAAAGCTGAGTCAGCTTCCCTGAACTCCTTTCTTCCTCTGTCCCTGAAATCTGAGGCATTTAATTTTTTTATACACATTTAGTTTGTATATAATTTTACTTGTGTGTGTATTGTTGCATGCTGCTTCTTGGCTAAGGATGGCCTGTGTTGCCTAAGCAAAGCACATCAGGTGTAAGATTTCCACCAGTGTAAGAGGCTATTATGCTGACCGAGCAGCTTCTTGCATTGATGGACTTTATGTTGCCTTCTAGCTGAGCAGAGTGATAGTATATCACCCATACATTTTCTATAATAGCTTTTATTGCATGGCCAAAAGAGAAGCCAAAATAAAGGGATAAAAGTACTGTGATAACTCTTACCAATATGCAGGATGCACAGTTTTATGCCTTTGCACATCACTTTGAATACCTTTTGTACATTGTGTAATGGAGAGTTACCGTATACAGGTAACTCTTTTCCATGCTTATTGCTATTTTTCCTGAGCTTGCAGGATGTTTAAGGGTGCTTTAAAGGGTCAGCACATGATCTACAGCAGATAACACAAGCTAAAACTTGATGGCTTTTGTGGCATCCTCTTATTAGGGAGGTCTGGTTTTCCCTTTAAATGTGCTCTTTGCTTTTGTAAACGGGGTAGTTTCTGCTGCCACCAGGAATTTAAGGGTTTCCAAACCTTCTCTCTGTTTCTTTTGCTGGTAAGGTGACGTAGAGTCGGGGCTTTTCAGGGATCTATGTGGTCCTGAGGAAAGATAGAACTAAATTCGGGGATAAACTTGAACAAAAGATGATTTATTGAAGTAAGAACAAAATATGAGGTTGGTTATTCTGTAACTATCTTGGATAAAGGGACTTGAAAATATGTCTTATCAAATGTATCACACACACTGTCTTGTTTTTCCTTTACTTTTTGTTTGTTTTGACATTCAGTTCCAACTCTTTCCTATAGTCAGCCACACAGGCTAAGGACATATATACTGCACTCTTTAGGATCTCACCCAGAACTAACTGAACTCTCACTGACTTAACTCTTTAACTGAACAATTCCAACTGATTTCTGTCTCTCATAACTGACACACCCACACAGATTCACTTCAAAAAAACCCCCATACTCTATCATCCACCAATCACAGCACATTTGTCTCTCTCAATCACTCTAGTCTACTAACCATGCACTCCAACCAAGCATTTAAAGGCACACACTCATAAAACAAGGAATCATTACAGCTTTGTTAGCAGACAAGTTAAAATAGCTCTTTTTATGACTAGAAGGCAATGCAGTCGGTACATTTTCTGCCAGATCAAGGACTTTGTTGTCACTGTAGAAATACTTTTGCTTTTGTTCAATTATGAGAATTCCTTGAAGATTTTTAACTGGGGGTGGGGCAGAGAAAGGCTTTAAGTAAACCGTTCCCTCTCCTGCAGTACTTTTGGGCAAGTGCCGGAACCAGGTGGTGTTTCTTTGCCACACACACAGCTTCTTGGGTGAGAACCTGTGACAAGCATCATTATTCACAACTCAAGACAGAATCTGTTCAGGGCAATAACATTGAATGTAAAGGCGATTAAGCTCATTCTCCGGTTCAGGTGGGGAGATCTTTACAAAAGTGCAAATAACTAGGACTCCAGAGAAGCATTTCCATTAGGCTTTTTTTTTTAAGTTGCCAGGTTAAACAAAGCCTGATCAAGTCAGAGGCAAAGTACTGTATAGCTTGCTCTTCTGGTTGAAACAGATCTTTGATAAATGTCCCAGAGTTTTCTTACAAGCTCTTGATGTCTTGTTTCTTTTTCTTCCATTTTCCTCATAGGACAGATGATGTATCATGGCTGCTTTGCCAGCCGTCTTTCAGCAGGAGGATGTTTGCAAAATGTTCAGTGTACAAACTGAAATACCACAATTGATACCAGTCAGTGATTAATAGCAATAGATAAAACTGAGGGAGTATTTCTAATGAAATTAAGGGTGTTACAGTGTCCTAAGAAAGTTTCTGTAAATATTCCATACATGGTCTATTATCCATTTATTGCTGCTGCTGTTAGCATTGTTCTGTGTATGAAAAAATGAACTTGAGATGGATCCATGCATGGTTCTCCTGGTTTACCTCCAAGCATGGAAAATGGCAGGTGAAGGAGAGCATCTTGAGTAATTTCATCAGTGTGCTGAAAGTCTCCTTAATGCTTTTATATTTGTGCCCACCTTAGGCATAAATGGTTGGAGAACATGTTTGCGAGAACAAAGTTGCCTTGGGTTAGTCTGCCTACTTCCACAGATTTCCAGTGCTTGCATTGTTATGGGTTTCTTTTTCTGTGTTGCATGCTGTCGGTTGTGGAGTTTTTATATTTACTGTAATATTTACCCTCAAGGGTGAAAACTGCTTTGAGAGAACTTCTGGGAAGGTCTTATTACCAGCATGTGATTAGATGCAAAGTTTATCTTGCTGGAGCATTTGTTATTCTTTCACTCTAATTATGGGGAAATCTGCACCCTGTTGAAACTTTTTCAAATATTCCACTCCTTCAAGGAACTGAACTGCAAAGATATAATCAAGAATGCATCATGGATGTGCATAAGTTCTGGTACATAATGTGCATGCAAGATTAAGTTTTAAAACTAAATCAAACTTGGCTGCTTCAGCTTCTTTGCAAAATAACTGTACCTATTGCATTGTGATGTTTAAGCCTCCTTCTGTGGTATACAAACATGTCAGTGTGACTGTTCCTCACACTATATGGTGTGATCAATATACCATGGTTGTGTGTGTGAAGGGCATGTGGTATTGATTCTTCCCAATACAACGCTGGTCTAGTTTATGAAAAGAGGATGACATTAATAAGAGAGAGCTACAGAGCAGATCAACCATCCATTTCTAACATGATCAAGTTGTTCAGAAGGGAAATCACCCTTCAAAGGCTCCCATGGCACTGGGGCCTCTGTTTGCCTAAAGAAGTTGTCTGTGCCACCACCAGAAAACTTGAACGAAGTAGTGTTTAAAATACCAAGGACAAGTATTTCTGTAATTTACTTGTTTTGCCTAATCTTAACTTGGGGAATATTCTAGAATCCTAAATCTAGACCATCTAGTGTAATATTTGAGTCCAGTGTCACCTTTAAGACCAACGAAGTTTAATTCTGGGTATAAGCTTTCGTGTGTGTGTGCATGCTTCTTCAGATATCTGAAGAAGTGTGCATGCACACGAAAGTTTACACATAGAATTAAACTTTGTTGATCTTAAAGGTGCCGCCGGACTCAAGCTTTGTGCCTGTTGCTTTAGACCAACACGTCTACCCACCTGAAGATATATTTAAACGTAACTGGAAGATTGCCTGCTTCAGGGCTGTTTTGCAGAGTGCATTCCTTCTTACACTGATACAATCCATGTAGAAAAACTCACATGTCCAGTCTGTGTTCTTAAAACAAGAAAAGAAAACTGATTCAGGCATTTCAGTAAAAGCATTTTCTTACATAGACACGCTTTCGATTTGGCAAGTTTAATATTCTCCATTATGGTTGGCCATTTTAGTTGTTCTCCTCCATGCCCATTTTTGCCCAACCCAAAAGATAAGTATGTATTGACTGTGTGAACATAAAGCATTCTAAGAGATGAAGGAATCAGAAGTGAAAGTATAATTATTGATGGCTAACTTCTACCTTTTAGTGGAACCCAAGCAACATGCAGAAGATTTCACTTGTGCTTCAGTTGGTAACCATTCAGGGGTGACTTCTGGTGAAAATTGAGTCCATGGTGGCATACTAACCTAAACATGGATTGCCCAGCATTCCATGTCAGCATTGAATCCTGTAGCCTTTAGCCATTTGGTAATGCTTCTAAAGCAAGTTGGGTGGGTTCTATTCCCATGTATCTCCAGAGATTTTTCTATTACAGCAACGAGTCAGTTCACTGCAGTGCTTTCCCCAACTCCCCACCCTACCCCTGCATTTCATCCCTTCATTGTTCCTGAAGGAAGCAATACCCTTAGTGAAGAATGGAGACATTTCACTACTAATGATCTGTAGCTTGTGTCAACCGGAGCTTGTTTAGAAATTTGAGGACCCCTTGGTTTCTTCTAAAGGAACTTGGAAGCTTTCTTGAGCTATACAGTTGTTGTGTTACAATGGGAGTTATGCGCTTGACTTCAAACAGAGGTAATTCTGGAACTTGTATGAGCTTTAGAGCTATTAATTCCTGATAGCAAACTTTGCAGTTAGCTGAGTAAACTGTAAACAACATGTTCAGGCATACTGTCTTGGCAGCAAGTCAGTCATTTGCTTGTCAAGTCAAGTGTCATAAAACAACCCCTCATCTGATTGTTTATATAAAGGTAGACTTACTATTGATACGTACCACTCATACAGACTACTCTGTGTTCAAAGCATTTCTCAACCTTTTTTAGTTCTGACAACTTTAACGTCAGCTAGGTCAGTAGGGTTACCCATACACTGTAGTTAAGAGCTAAGGTTGAAAATATATTTAGTTTGTTTAATGGTGCAGTGAGATTTGAATATTTGTTTGTGGTTCCTGCTCTTAGCCACCACAATTCCTTGAGGGAGGATTTGCAGAACTGAAAGCTCAACCTGATCCTGTGCTTTAAATTTGCCACCAGTCTGTGCCCACACAAGCCACTGGCATCCAGTCCTTTTATTTGTATTCCTTTTGCACAGACTGGGCAGCTATTCCTTCTGGTTGAGTAACCTAAGAAGCCACAGTCACTTGACTCTGGAGGGAGATGTCCTGTGTCCAAGACATCTTTCCCATGTCTTGCCGTGGGGGCTGCTGTGTCAAGGACTTGGGTGGTTTGCCAGGGATGTACGAGTGTTTAGTTTTGAGGTTGTTAACAGAGTTCACACTCCCCCCCCCCCTCAGTGAAATTCAGTTCATTAGAGGCTGGTATCTCCTAGTAACACTCCCATGCCTTTTCCATGCTGTGGGCCATCTCTGACCACTACAGTGTCATTTAAGGCCCTTTTCCCAGATCTGTTACACCTACAGGCTTGCACTATGTAATTGGGTTGCCTAACTTTCGTCCGCTGGTATTTCAGCTGCACCATTGTAAAGCAGCGACAAGTACCTTTGCATCAGTGCAAGGCCATATCGTCTGCATCTGCACCAGCTCAGCTAGAGCTTTGCATCTGGTGGGATTAGGCCCGAGACTTCTAGCATTACTATCATTACTACAATTATAACTTTGTGCTACTTTGGTTTGTTCAGCATGAGAGAAGAACACACTGAAATGAAACCCACTGCGTTCAGGGTTATGCATCAGTGCCCATGTTGGTTCTACTGAACTTTTGTTTGGCAGACTGTTAAGCATTCTTGAATTGTTAGTTAGCTCTGTTTCAAAATCGTTTGAGGCCCAGGCTTGCCAGATCAAATCTTCCAAAAATAGACGCCTGTTACACAGAGTGCTATAAAATCTATCAAAAGAACCCAGCTCTGTAGAGCTGTCTTAAAAGAAAAGAAAAGAAAAGTCAGCGTACTAATTAGGACTATAAAGCCTTTCTGTTTTCTCCCTTTTAAATAATACAATTAATAATACCATTATTACAGTATTATGGCTATACTTTAAACAATTTCAAAAGAGGTCTTTCAACCCATATTTGTCAGATGATGCCACAGAAGGGGAATTTCTCAGTTCTGCCCGCTATTGCTCGAGGTTGTAGGCATACACTGAATTTGCATGCATAGATTGGAAGCCTTTGACAAACGAGTACAGTTACTGGTGTTTCTCAAGGCAAAAGGGAATAAATCTCTCTTGCACCAGTCACGTAGCTCTGTGAGCGATTCAGCCATTACTTCCTGTCTTCATCTGCCATGCTGCAACCCCGTTCCCAGCTGCCTACAGTGCCCATTTTTCTGTTCTTCTCTGATCTCTCTTGCTGTTAGTTTCTTGCTTCCTTCTTGCGCTTCCTGCCCCACCAGAGCTGTACCATTTCCCCCCTCATTCTTGGTCTGTGCAAAGGATAGACTGGTTATCTTCTCAAAATCTTTCTTGATCTTATATTTAGCATCTGTATAACTTTATCCTGTCCTTCTGCTAAGAATCGTAGTGCAGTGTACTGTCTCTCCCTTCCCTTTTGTCCTCGCTGTGTACCTGTGAAATAGGTTCGGCTGAGCAGGTGAGTGACCTGGGGACACAGAAAGCTTGATGACTGAGGACTGGAAACCAGGTCTCCCAAGTCCTGGTCTTGACACTCTTAACTGCTACACCACGCTTTCCTTGAGTGTGTCACATTAATAGGAGCTGCATATGAGAGCATATTTGCTACAATGGATATTGTGTAGATAGGATTGGGGAGCCCGTGTTCAAATCCCTGCTCTGCCCTGAAGCTTACTGGGTGACCTTGGACCCCTTGCTGTTAACTCCCTGCCTGACCTGGTTATACTAACAAAATGGGATGTGGGAGAGAAGGCTTCTTTATTGCACTGGATTCCTTGGGGATAATCTAATGAAATTGCCTTGAAAACAAATGTAATCTTTGTCTCTAATTTCATGGAGGTGTCCTGCTGAACATCTGCAGTAAGCAGGGATAGACGGGTGTGCATATACAAGGCTTCTGGCAGAGAGTTGTTGACCCAGACGTGAGCAAGGTTGTTGGTATGTGTGGTCAGTGCTCAGTTAAAAATTCTTTGAAGAGCACTGGAAGGATGAATTGATGCTAGGAACCCAACACATCTCACCTCCCTGCCTGCAATCTTCTTCCCTGCCCTTGAAACGGACTACGCTTGAGCTCATGATTTTCTTTCCTAGTGACAGTGGCACAGGTACTGTGCTACACATTTTTTTTAACAACCCACTGCTGCTTTTCTGCTGTGATAAGGGCACAGCCCCCTAACGGCTGAAGGAGCCTAGGATAAAAAGTGGCATAGAAACAATGATGTTAATTTTAGTTATTTGCAATATTTATGTATACTTATGTTCTTAATATTTACCGGGTTTGATTCCCCTCTCCTCTACTTGCACCTGCTGGATGACCTTGGGCAAGCCATAGTTCTGGCACAGCTGTTCTTGAAAAAGAGCAGTTTCTGTCAGAGCTCTCAGCCCCATCACCTCACAGGGTGCCTGTTGTGGGAAGGGGAAGGGAAAGGAGTTTGTAAGCCGCTCTGAGACTCCGAGTGAGGGGCGGGGTATAAATCCAATCTCTTCTGCTTAAGGACAGCGTAGAGTGATTTGTCAAATTCTTTCGTATCATGGAACACAAATTGTGTTATTTTCTAGTACATCTAATTGTTTGGGGGATTTAAATTCTGCCTTTGACTATAAAAGTCTTTGAGGATGGTTTACCATCGATACAAATCTTAAAGCAAGTCAAAGCAGTAGAAAGCAACAAGGTAAAATACAGGTAACGGGATCTCAATTATCACCAAAAGTATGAGAGAGTAGAACAGACTGGCATCTGAAAGACCAGGGAACGTCTCCCAACATGTGTTCACCCGGTTTGGCCTCCAGCACAAAGAGATCTTTCTCCATTTAATCTAGCCCTACACTGGAGAGATCATAGAAAACCCTACATTTCTAGCCATGGCTATCTAAATCATCAAGGAGAACTGGAATGTTCATGGTTTGCTCTGTGATGGCTGAAATGCTGCACTGAATCCGCAAAGCTGCCTCTTAAGCAACAGTTAAAAGCAATGCAGGCGTCACTGCTGCTCTGGCATTCCATAGATGGTTTCTGCATGTTTTTGGCCTCCAGTTTAAAAAGCACATTTTTGGAGGGTCAGGAAATTCTAAAACAATGATTCCCCCCTCCCATATAAAATCAAATGCCAGAATGTGTTAGTCTAGCATATGTAGAAATACTTACTTGTATTCAAAAAGGGGGGGGAGGTTTTTTTTTTTTAAAAAATATGGATTTTATAACTTTGCCTTATTTGGAATTGTTGTAGTATTGTGGGTTTTCTTGGAATTTCAAACACTAGCTGAAGAGGGGAGAAATCTTCAAATTCAGAAACATTTGCACAGTGTTAGCAGTATTACGTAAACTCCTCAGGTATTTTAATACTGGAAAACAAGAAAGAACTTTTAGCATCTAAGCTGTTACTGAATTAAAGGAAGGTGGTACACATTGGAACATTCCAACTGAATTCTAAAAACTAGATTCTGTCTTTGAAGGGTGACTTCCATTTTGTATTACAGTTGCCATTCTTGTTACCTGTTTGGTAGTTATCCAGGCCTCCTGGATGAATTCAGTTCACCGTGTTCCAAAACACACACACCACCAGACCTGGTATATGACCAAGGAATGCACATTGCTGCAGTTATGATTTGAACAAATGTCATTCTGAGAATATGACCTATCATTACAAGGTCTACATAATTTTGGAGAGGAACCTGACAGCAAGTAGACTCTTGTAACTAAACTCTTGATTGGGGTCCCGTAAAACAGCACAAGATGGCGTTTCACTTGGCTGAGCTAATCTGTGTTGATCAAAACGAGTAGCAATAAACAGTGACAGGGTTACCTTTTGCATAGTGTAGGCCAAGTGCAATCTTGTATGATACTTTCTCCAAGCTATTTGATATTGGCCTCCAAGCTATTTATGAGCAAGTATGAGTTGTGTGGCACTTAAACCTAAAACAGCAGACAGTGTAACAGGTTAGCAGCCAAAAGGTAGACCATCCGATGGGCTCTTGGTTGGCATAGTAAGAGCTGCCCTTGAGTACTCCAAATTTAGGAAGACTTGGCCAAAACCCATCAGAGTGGGCTTTTCTTTCTCTGGATAATAGGACCACAGTGTATTCATGGCTGCATTTGGTAGGAGAGCAGTAGAACATGGTTCTCATGCAGCTGTGCAAGCTCTCAGCAGCACACACATGTCACTGGATCCCCAGTTTGTGGTGACCAAATAACTTTTGTAGCACAATGCTAGCATAATAATAGGGAACATCCGGGGAAGGCCTCTATGCCCTGTTTTTCACCATCCAGAGGAACTGGTTGGCCACACTGTGAGATAGGATGCTGGACTAGATGGATCACTGGTCTGATCCAACAGGACTCTTCTTATGTTCTTAATATTGGGGGGGGGGGATCACAGTCTGGGATGTTCACATGTGTTTCCTATTAGAAATTAGAAATGTGAGTGCTATTGAAGCAAGGTGAAGCATTGGTTGCTGAACAG
The DNA here is from genome assembly GCF_001447785.1 of Gekko japonicus. Taxonomy (NCBI): domain Eukaryota; kingdom Metazoa; phylum Chordata; class Lepidosauria; order Squamata; family Gekkonidae; genus Gekko; species Gekko japonicus. The sequence continues at coordinate 643,831 of NW_015177029.1, read as the reverse complement.
TTACCAAAGAAACGAGCACCTTTCTTAATGTGGCTTGTTTCTGTTGCTGAAGGCAGGGATTAAATCTAACTTCCTGTGAGCTAAGGCGCTGGGGCTGTCCCTTTTTATATCTGATCATTCTCAGTCGGCTGGCAGTTCCTGAGCAGCCTCCATTTCAAATCATTATTGAAATACCTATTTCTATGGTAACAGTAGTGAGGCATGCAGATTGTCTGTGTGTGTGTGTGTGTCATCTAGCTATTGATTAGAGGCTTCACTGTGAGAGCTGCTGTTGTATACTGACTGAGGCTGAAATTGCAAGCCATGAAGTCCCTGATTGAAATATTGCTAAACCATGCGCTTGGTAGGTGGCCGTAGGCAGTCTTGGGAGCCTGGTGGAAGTCTCCTGTATGTGAATCTTCCTGGTGGTAGATGGCATGAATTTGGGATAGAGATGGCCTGAATCTGGGATAGGATTTAGTTTCTCTGAAGTCCAGAAGTACCCACATTTCAAAGTATTTTTTTTAAAAAAATACCAGGTTGGTCAAGTCTTGTTAATTTTGATGGAGTATTGATGTGGCCATCAGTCTTACACTGAGTCAGATTGTTGGTATGTCAGGGTCAGTCTGCTCTGACTGGCAAAGGCTCTCCAGGGTCTCTGGTCTGTCACGTCTACTACCTGATACTTTTAGCTAGGGATGCCCAAGATTGAACTTGTGACCTTTTGCATACAAAGCAAGTGCAGTACCACTGAACCATTGCCCCATCCCTACCTTTTAAATTTGTCTTTTATAATAGCAACCCCTTATGCCAAGCCATAGAGGGCTGCGGTGGTTCAATTGGTTAAGATGCTGAACTGCAGACCGGAAGATTGGTAGTTCAGCAGTACGAGACCCGAGTGCCGCATGACGGAATGAGCTCCCATCTCCGGTCCCAGCTCCTGCCAACCTAACAGTTCGAAAGCAAGAAATTGCAAGTAGATAAATAAGTACTGTTTCGGTGGAAAGGTAACAGCGTTCCGTGCGCCTCGGTGTCTAGTCATGCCGGCCACATGACCACGGAAACGTCTTCAGACAGTGCTGGCTCTTTGGCTTGGAAACAGAGATGAGCACCACATCCCTAGAGTCAGATTCGACTGGCTTTCGAGCAAGGGAAACCTTTACCTTTATGCCAAGCCATGGATCCAGTACTATAGTCTAATTAAGACACATGGCTCACATAAACACATGAAGCTGCCTTATACTGAATCAGACCCTTGGTCCATCAAAGTCAGTATTGTCTACTCAGATGGGCAGCATCTCTCCCAAGGTCTCAGGCCGACTCCTGTATCACCCTGCCCCCAGCCGTGCATTCTTTTTGGGCGCTTTGCAAAGGTTTGTGTTGAATGCTCACCCCATACGTGAGCTCTCCTTATTTCCTTCACAATATAATTTTTTAAAACACTTATTCTGTCATTCCACCTTTGAGGTGGCTTGTGATTGCAAACAAAGCTACAGAAACGAAGAAGGAAGAAAGAATCCAACTAATACTAAAACCACTAGTCTCCCCGGGATTCCCTTGGACTAAGTGAGGAATCATGTTCTGGTTCTGAGAGACTCCTCATGTAGCCAAAGAAAGGCCTTGGATCCAACTTGGTAAAAGCAACAGGAGTATGAAATATTGAAAGGAGATTTCTGCCTCAGGAGGGGGTGTGAGAGAAGCATCTACATCTTGTGAGAACATCTCTTCTGTCCCACTCTTGGTATTTTCCCGGTTCCGTCATGTCTTCTACTGGGCTAATTTATTGCTGCTTAACTAAGAGGACTTTTCATGTCCAGTCTTGCTTCGTTTAGGGAATTCCAAGGCTATGCTATGAGAACTGAAGTCTGTACAGCCTTCTTAATCTTTGCCATCAGCTTGTGTAAAACTGCAGCTCTCCAAAGTACACGTTGATAGTAAATGTGTTTTGAAAAGTTACTTAGTACCAATGCTAAAAATACTCCAGGGAGACTAAGTTTGGCACTAGGATAATATCTTCTTTCCAGGCCATCTTGATGATACATTCACCACACCACATACATGTGCCAACAAGTATTTTTCCCATCTGTAAGATGGATATTAGGTGTGACCCTCCATGGTGCTGCTCATGCCAGACTTGCGCCATATATGCATGGGATTTCCCCAAGCTGCTGTCTACCGTAAGCATACTCAGCTGGTCAGAATATTAAAATCTAATCTTGCAACATACATATTCACTAATGCTACATAAGGGCACCCCTTTTTAAAAAAAGTTATTTCTCTAGCACTTCAGACATGTGAAATGCTTCATGCTCAGTGTTGTATATAACAATTGTGTGAAAGTAATGATGTGGTATCTTAAATACTAACCTTAATTTTGACATAAACTTTTGTGGATCAGGGCCTTACTTCGTCGTTTTGGTAGGTGCATATGTTGCAGGTACACATGTTTAAAATAAAATTTGTAAAAGGTGGAGTCAGAAGGCAGTGAAATGGAAGAGGAGATTTCCGCCTCTGGTCTGTCCTCCTTGCTTTCCTTTTCCCTTTGACCCTTTTGCTTACAATTTTTCTCTTCCCTGCCAATTCCTATATATAATATGCCAACTGAGAATACACCATGTATATGATGAAGTGAACTGTGCCCTGAAGAAGGTTATAAAAAAGAGCCTGTGTGGTTATGACTGGTGGTTTGATTTCCCAGGCATCCACATGAAGCCCTCTGGGTGACCTTGGGCCAGTCTCAGTTCTCTGCCTGTTGTGGGGAGAGGAGGGGAAGGTGATCGTAAAACGCTTTGAGACTCCTTAGGGTTGAGAAAAGCAGGATATAAAAACCAACACTGTGGTTTCTTATGTCACAGTAAACTGATAATTCTCTTTAGCAATGTTCCCTCTAAGCTGTGGAGTCTTGTGAGCAAAAACTCTGCTTTGCGAGCTACCGGCATTAAAGTTGTGAGCGAGCCATTTGGCTACTGCATAAATCAGTTTGCTCTGGAGCCATCCCTCCTGAGCTAAGGCAAAAAGGTGTGAGCCGGAGGCTAAAAAACTCTGAGCTAGCTCACACCAACTCAGCTTAGAGGGAACACTGCTCTTCAGTGCCCCAAGACGACTACTTGAGTTTGCTGCAACAGCTAAACTCCATCATTCTGGAAGCTGTGGAGAGTGGTTAAAGTGGTCCCTTTTACAGATGTAATGCTGAGCTGGAGATGTTTGGTCCAGCCACACCCATGCAAAAACGTAATCATATGTCAGCACTGTCTGTTGAGTTGTCCTGGCACCAGCTAAGGGCGGCCTATTGCTTGGACCAGGATGCTGCTTGTCCCAAGTACTGGCCAATCGGATGTCCCTGGGAAGGCCACAAATATAGCAACATAGAAAAGAGCAAGAGTCCATTAGCACCTTTAAGACTAACAACATTTGTGGCAGGGTAGGAGTGCCGCAAAGCAAAGAAGTGAGCAGTGACTCACAAAACCCCCTGCCACAAATTCTGTTAGTCTTCAAGGCGCTACTGGATTCTTGCTTTTTTCTAATGCGACAGACAGAATAACACAGCTACCCATCCTGATCTATAGCAAAATGGAGGTAGCCCTGCCCTGTTTGCCTCCAGCACCTGGGGAATGGCAAGGCGTCTTGTCTCTTGAGCTTTGTCTAGCTGCCGTATTGACTGACAACACTGAATTTTCTGATTCTTTTGGGAAGCCGCCATCAGCTGCACTAGCAAGGCTGTTGTCCAGAGGACTTTCCCGCCTTCTGCTCAGTGATAGCATATTGGGCAATGGCTGCTCCTGGTTTGGAGACAGGCTGGCAGCTTTGCAGAGCCAAACAGATGCAGGCCCAGTTTTCCTTCTGGCCCTGGGGAGTTGTTGGTGAACTTGAAGCAGGCACCCTCCACTAACCGTCCTGTCTAGCCAACACCCTTTTTTAAATTAGGCAAATGTTTGAAAGGTATCCCTGTTGAAGTGTTGACAGATGACTTCATTGTTGGTTTTTCACTGTGCAACATTGCCCTCTGCTGATAGGTTTTGACTTATGTCCTCTTTTAGATAAGAGCAAGTGTGTTCAGACACGGTGCGGGTACAAGGCATTGGGGGGGGGGGGCTTGTTCCTTTGTGACAGAAGTCTTAAGCTAAACTGCATCACTCTAACTCGATTTAAGAAATGTTAATATGCAGCTCCTATTGGTTTAAGCATTTTCATAAACCACGAATCATAATCTGCTGAGAATAGACCTGCACATATTGAACAGTCCGTAATGTCAAACTGCCTGACCATTTTGTATTCCCTTGAAACTCCTGTAGCACCGGCTGATGGTATTTTGAGGCCCCAGCTTGGCATTCTGCTGGACAATCTCTGTCCCACACGATCGTCTTGTCAGTAAATCTGATGGAAAGATAATGATGTAATGTTGTGCTCAGCATTTCCCTGCTTTGCTGGCTGCTTCAGTTATGATGGGGAGGGGAGGGGAGGGGAATCCTGAGCATGATGACATCACATCACATGACCTATTTCCCTAAATATTACCGAGGGAGATGTAAGGAGGTGTCAGTCAGCAGCTCCTCTGTTTCTCTTGCAACATTCAATGGGGCTAAGGTGTGTGGAATACCACGATGCTCTTTCCATGCGCCTCGGTGTTTAGTCATGCCAGCCACATGACCACAGAAATGTCTTTGGACAGCGCTGGCTCTTTGGCTTGGAAACTGAGATGAGCTCCGCATCCGTAGAGTCGGATTCGACTGGCTTTCGAGCAAGGGAAACGTTTACCTTTACCTAGTAGGTAGTAGGTTGCGAATTAGGCCCTTTAATCTGAAACCTCTATTATCCACATTCATCAAGTGTTCTCTGTTTTAGAATAAATTTGCATCTTTTAGAATACTTGCACTTTGGATTGGGTATTTAAGTAAAATGTCCAAAGAGGTTTTCCTTCAAGAGATTTGCAAACTGTTAAGTCGATGCAGGTCTCTCTCGGAGAAGATCTCAAGCATCGCAGTGAACAATTAATGTGTCAGTATGGCTGGAATAGTCTGTCACTTTACAATTAAATACAGTGATGACAATCTGATAAAACAAGGAGTTCTAACGTTCAAATTATTAGTTGCTCGTATGATAGTTTTGAGTTCTGGCAGTTCTGCCTGAGAAGTCTTTCATAAGAGCATCTTAAGTGGGTTAGAAGGGAATAAAAGTCAACATTGTTCGAGATGCGGGTGGGAGGGGAAATCCTTTTTTTGCTTTCAGTATGCTGTGGGGAAACAAATTGGAAACGTTTTTCAGTATAATTACTGCAAGAAAGAGTTATTTATCACTGTGATAGTTTGGCATTTGTATGCTTTAATTACATAGAATCCTGCAACACTGCTAGTATTTAAATGGTAATTTTCAGGGAAGGTCACAACAGTCCCCTTGGTGGCTAGCAGGGTGCGGGGGCAAAGCCTTGCTTGTAAAAACTACCTGCCTTGCATTTTGCCCTGGTTTTAGACAGGAAATGATACCAAACAGAGCTCATTCAGGTGTTAGGGCTCATTCAGTAGGCAAAGCTAGGTGGCTACAGAACATGTCCCTTTTTAAGGGCCAATGTTGGCTGCTATGGCCTAAAGATGCAGCAACTCTCTTAGTATAGATATCCTTTACTTTCCAGACAATCAATCTTCCCCCAAACCTTTCAAATGTGGCCCAGCCCATGCTTTGATGGAGGAGTCACCCACAAGAAAGGGTGCTCATTGTTGTCCTAAATCAGCCACGCAGTTCTCATGTACCTGAAGTGGGTCAATGGGTTAGCAATGTGGGTGCTTCATTTCCGAGAACTTCCCTGTAAGCACTAACCAGCTCCATTTACTTTTGTGGGGACTAGTGGAAGAGATGTAATCCTCAGTGGCTGCTGGCTAGGAGACCAGCACAAGATAGCTTTCTGATTCTTTCCATACATCAAAAGGAATATCTTCTTGAAGCATGCCTCTTAAGATCAGGTTAAACATGGTTTTGGTTTCCATACTGTACAGTCCTTGTCTTCCATGTTTGGTTGTTCACTTATTCTGTTTTCTCTGAAATAGAACTGAGAAACTCTGCACACAAGCCAGCATGGTGACCAGTGTTCCCTCTAAGCTGAGTTAGTGTGAGCTAGCTCACCGTTTTTTAGTCTACGGCGCACAGATTTTTGTCTTAGCTCTGGAAGGATGGCTCCAGAGCAAGCTAATTTATATACAGTAGCCGAATCACTCGCTCACAACTTTAATGCCAGCAGCTCACAAAGTAGAATTTTTGCTCACAAGACTCCACAGCTTAGAGGGAGCATTGATGGTGACCTGGCCAGTTTTCCATGCAAACCTCGTTTGGAAAAGGGGTCTCTCAGTAAGACCCATGTCAATAACATGCCTACTGCTTTTCAGTCCCACAGTCCAAAATGATCAAAGATTTATTCGAGGCCGACAGTTGTTCTTAAAGAGCTGCCTTCCTCTTTAGCTCCGCCTGTTGCTCTGATTCTTTAATGCCTCCATAGTGCATCACCATACTTTCCAGTCATTAACTGCATCCAGTTCTCTTGCTCTCCTAACTAGCGGTTGCATTACTTCACAGGCAAAACATAGGCAAAATGTGGCACCACCTTGAATGACACCATGTCTAATGAGTACCTACACAAGGCAATTAACACTATGAAGTAAATGATGTGTGAGAAATTCCAGCACTAGTGCCCCCCCCCCTAATCTTTCTACATTAGGGAAGTTTCCTTTTTGCCTTCTATAAAATGGCTTTTTCTTTTCTAAGGAGCGATCAATTCATTAAAACACGGGTTTCCTGGAGAGGTTCTGTCGAGATATTAAATTTATAGCTTACAACGTGAGGGTTTGTGGTAGTAGTAACATCAGTGTTACCTTGAGCAAAATAATTACTCTGTGGCAGTCACCCTACCAGAGGCCCCTGGAATAGTTTGTAACCACAGAGAAATGAGCTGCCAGTTTACATATTTGTTTTGAAGATGTTTTAATTAGGTAGGAAGAGTGACATATATAAAACTAAAGGCCTCGCCCAAGTGTTACAACCTTGGAGAGTTTCAAAACTTGGGGAACCACCACAGAGTAGACCTGAGATCTCACCGCTTTGTCCATGAATGAGGGTGCAACCAGTATATCCTCAATGCTCTGAAGGTTTCAGGGCCTGTATTAGATTTTATATAGGATATAAAAGCATCATCTTCTACAGTGTATGCGTTAGGGCCACAAAATCCCTATCTTGAGATTTTGGCCCGGTCCATACTAGTGTTAAGTGAGTAAGTCCACAGACTTGTGAGTTACTTGTACTCCATTAACCTGTTCCCAAAGGGGAATGCCGCCATAATTGTAGTTCTTGGGGTGTCTAGGCATCACACTGCACATTGCTGATGGAACTTAACTGAGAGTATTAGTGTCTTCATTTATGTGTGTATGTTTCTGCTTGATGGCTAACTATCCACAGAAACTTGTTAATGGGTTTCCTTGGTTTCCTTGATGCCTTTGGACAGTATTTCCTGGTAGTCAGTCTTGTTCTTCAGGAAGCTCCAGCTAGTACCACAACCAAAAGGCTGAACTTTGGTGCTATTTTTCAACATCCAGGCAAAGTGTTGAGGAAACTTTGCAATGTATTTACCCAGGTGGGTTTTCCTGGAGTATCTTGTCTCTTTTTTAATTTTTAAAAATAAAAAAAATATAAAAATATTCTAAACTGTTCTGTTAAACAATACCATCAGTGCAGATCAGAAAATGTTCTTGAGACAACCTGATGGTTAGCAGCCAGAAACTAGTTGGGGACAAAAGTTTTGTGCCTCATCTGGGACAGCATGAAAAGTTGCCTTACTCACCTGTTCTACAAGTCTACTTCTATTCCAGAAGGTAGCATGCAGTTGTAGAGAGAGTCTTATTTTGGCCATTATCCCATCAATAGACTGTGTTGCCTTGATATGAATTAGTGCTAAGGTTCAGAGAACTGGTCCTTGAGATGTGGGTCCAAGGGCCATGCAGGGATTTAAAGGGTAATATCAAGCACACTGAACTGAACTTTTGAAACAACCAGTTTGACTGACCACAAGAACTGATTGAATATGTTCAAAGTGACCAGGGTTTATTAAACACACATACCCTGCTACCCTGCTATTAGTTGAAACTGCTGCATTGTCTTTAAGGGCAGACCTGCCTAACAAAGTTACTGTAGTGAAGCTTTGGTCAGTGAAGCAACATCCAGAAGAGAGTGTAGATGATGAATATGGAAAAATGAACCCCCTGGTTCCAACTTCCTCCTGTTTTGCAAAAACTAAGGCTGGCTCTAGAAGTTCTCCGAGCTTTTCGCTTGATGGGACAAGGTAATAATAAGTACCTCCCATCACAGGTTGATCCATTTTCTCGAGAACAGCTGAATAATCTGAACATCATCATGTCCATTCTTGTCATTGTTCTTTCGATTATAGTCTCAATGCACTGGTTCGGGATAGGGGTAGCTCTGCTGGGATGCTTTGTTAATGAAATACAGAGCTGAGTGTCATCAGCACATTGATGACAACCAGATAATCTTTCTCAGTAGCTTCATGTCTATGATAAATTGTACTGGAGTGAATACTGATCCCTGAGGGACTGCATAAATCAGTCTCCCTCCAATGGTAATGCATTGAGTCATCTTGGCAGTAAGGAGGGTTCTGAAACACAGGGGAGCTATCCTGAAGCCTCCAGACAGATGTTTCAGATAGCACGAGTAACCGTATTAAAACTCACTGAGAGCGCCAACATGATTTGCATGGAGTAATTCATTGTACCACTTGAAGGTGGATACCAGGGCTTGTAAACAGTCTGCCCTGTACCAAGGTCTGAAGCTAGACTGATATGGGTCACATAAAGAACTACCATTCTGGAAGAGTTGTAGTTGCTCTGCCACTTTATGCTCAACCCACTTGCCCCCAAAGGATTGTGACTGAAACGGGTCTAAAGCTTACTAAGTCATCCTTAATTACAGTTTCTTCAGTTAGAGGATGAGCCATGGCCTCATTCAGGGATACAGTAACAATGTTGGTCATTCACCACTCCCTCCAATTCTGTCACAACAAGGCAAAGATTCAGTTTGCTTGTGAAGGTTTCCACTACCCTTAACAATTTAAACTAATCTAAACAATGGCATCAAAAGGCTATGTCAGTCACTGCCAGTACAGACTCTGTAATAAAAGTGGACTCCAAATCAGACCACTGCAAACAACTTTATCAGCAAAAGCACTGCAACAAAACAGACTTTCCTCTGGGCTGCTTCGGGCTTAGGACTTAATCCTTGGAATGCTCATCTGTGGACAAGAATCCACTGATGCCATGATGAGAGACTCTGCTGCTGCTACTGCCACCACCCTATAAACCTGAAACTGAGTTGTATGCTGTGTGTGGCTGGAAATGACACAAGTTTTCTGTCAGCACACTTCCAGACATTGCCCATCTAACTTTGTTTCTCTTCTCCTCAGTATATCAAGGAGCTGGGGGTCTATGAAGCAGCAGGAGAAAATGGCTGGGGAGTGATTTTGTGGAAAGCCTTGGCCAACCCTTTATACCCTATGGCAAGGGTGTCAAGAGCATTCTGGGTATTAATTGGATCCATGATACTCTGAGGGTGGACCTGTCTATTGGGGGCAAATCCAGGTGTGACAGCACCATGGTAGCTCTTCTGAGCAGCACTGGTCAAGGGTTACTCAACATGGATGTGAACAGTTACAAATCTAGGGACTTCCAAGGCCTGAAACCATCTTTATCACCAGAGATAGGGGATACATTGGATCGTTAGAAGTAAACCAAATGAATTCCTCATCCATTCCTTCAACCCGGGACTAGCTACCTTCTGCATTGGGTATCTGGGATTGGTGAATGACTTATGAGGACTTGTAGTGAATGAAGTTAAAGCTGGTTATGGCCTGTATTTGCAAATAGAACAAGTTGGTCCAAAATGAGAGCACTTGTACCATCAGCTAGATTTTGCACAAAAACGTCAGGTCTGTTGTCTCATCCACAGGTATATCATGTTTTGTTCATTAGAGACCTGGCATTTACCATAATCAGGGGTTACTTGGGATTTCAACACCCACACTCCTTTGAGTGTGACAGGGATTTAATGAGCAACATGCACAACTTTTCCTTTTATTTAAAGTAAACATTCTTCCAGGGCTCTTTTTGTAGCAGGAACTCCTTTGCATATTAGGCGACACACCCTTAATGTAGCCAATTCTCCAAGAGCTTACAGTAGACACTGTAAGAAGAGCTCTGTAAGCTCTTGGAGGATTGGCTACATTAGGGGTGTGTCGCCTAATATGCAAAGGAGTTCCTGCTACAAAAAGAGCCCGTTCCCGCCACCATTCCTTCTTTTCCTATCACCATCTGAATTGTGGATTTTCATTAACATTCATCCAAGTACATTGCTAATGATGGAGCAGATCTCCCTAATTATCTGCCCAGCACTTGATGTCCATGATGGAGGGCTACACCTTCTTGTGCTGCCTTGCAGAAGGGAGCAGGGTTCACAGGAAACCCAGTTTCTGCCCTCTGACTAACCTGGGGACAGTAGTCATTGTTTGTCTGGGTTGGAGGGACAGGTCCTCTCCTCCCCAGCCAATGTAAATAACAAATCTAAATGAGGCTGGGAGACCCAGTAGGCCTAGTACAAAAAGTCTGGAGGTGGACTAGACCAATTTTCTTCTGTTTCAACACATGGGAGTTGGATACTTAGGGTTGGATTCTATGACCGTCTTCCATTAAGTCTTCTTTCAACAAGGAAAAACTTCTATCTGTCACAAAAAAGTCCATCTATTGAAGGATCTCTCTCTTCCTAGAAGGAAGACTTACTAGAAGACAGTCATAAGATCCAACCTTAGTTCCTATACCATGGAACCAGCTGGGAAATGATGTGTACCGGGGACTTATGCTTTTTCTTGTCTCTGTTATTTTGAACATGCTCAGAGAAGCTAAATGAAAGGACAGAGCACCCAGCCCTAGCATGTTCTTTGGAATAGTCTTCACTGGTTCCCAAAGTGGGCAATACTGCCCCCTGAGGGTGCTGGAACAATCCAGGTGGGTGGTCAGAGCCATGGGTGCAATTGGGGGGCATTGAATACAAATAAGGGGGTGGTGGAAGCATAAGGAAAGAAGAGTCCAGAACCTATCTAAAGTAGCCTTTTGGTGGTAGGCCAAATAAGTTTGGGGACCTATAGATGAAGACAACTGTCAGGATTCTTGACTTGGGGGTCATATGACTTATTTGCACCAGTATTATAAGATACAGCAATACAGTTTGCCCAATCAGACTTTCAGGACAAGGAGGAAAAGGAAATTAAAAATACACCTATATCATTGACAGAGAGAAATTCTCTTCCTGTTACAGATGGAGAAACTGAGGTGTATAAGTGTGACGCATACAAACCTGTTTGCATCTGAATGTGTGTGGGAGAATCTTTTTAAAAACAAAAATGGAGCATGCAGCTAAGAGGAAGTCCGCCCCCTCCTATGCACCCTCTTGCTACACTCCATTGCTTCCCCTCCCCCCAGACTGACTCACTTTGGTATCAGAGTTGGATTGGGAGAAAAATCCTTAAAGCAACATAACACAGCAAGGCAAGGTAGGTGAAGGGGGCAGGATTTAGTTCCCTTTGCCTACATGTTCCATTTTAGTTATTAAAAAATGTGCCTCTTGCATTAGGCATGACTATGTTGTGTTGAACCCATTTAGTTTCAGCCTAAGGTTGACCTGAAAGGCCAAACAACTAATTTGATTGCTCCTGGGTTTTTTTTGTTTCCCTTGAAAATGAAGCCGTCCAACATGGCCGCCTCCTTTCTTTCTTGAATCGTCTGCTTTTTCGCCCCTCTCAGGTGTAGCTGACGAAGAGGCCCTGGCAGAGGAATGCAGACGCCGAGGACAAAACGCTTTGCCTTTCCAGCCGACTACTGTCCGGTCTCCAAAGTCCCTCAAGCCAGCCACCTACCCCAAGCATGTCTTTCACATTAATAACGATGAGGATGATGACTTGGTCATGACTGGATGGGAGTCTCCCTTTTATTCATCAGGTGTGCACAAAAGGGGGGACAAGGAACTGGTAAAAACTGAGATGCCGGTTAGCCCAAAGTCAGAATCAAAGTGCCGAGCGAGAGTGTGCTGCTGTGTACTGACTTAACTTGAGCATTTTGACTGCTTGTCTTCACCGCACTTAGACTAGCTTCACGGTAGGCTAGACTGTGCTCATTTGTAACCCACCATGCGGCTAAAACATGACACGGTAGCATTAAAAAGAAATTGTTCAGCTAAGACACCAAGTGCCTTAAATTCACTGCAAATTTCGTTATTGCGTAGATATGGTGACATGGAGCAGTGTCCTGCCTTAAGCTGGGAGAACTGCCACCAGCCCCAAGGAGACTTCCTCCAACTTTAGTGGCTATTCTGCTGAAGGAAGAGTAGCTAAAGTTGAGGAAAGCGTCCTTAGACTTAGTGGAGCAGTAGGATAGAGTCCCCTTTGCTGTTTCCTTACCTCGTTCCAGACCCAGTACCCACAATGGATTTTTTTGGGTTGGCTGTTTTTGCACTGTTAAATAACTAGAATATTTATCTGGGAATTGATGTCTTCTCAACAAACGCCCCTCCTCCTTATTTCCCTGTGCCAGCACACAGCTTCGCTGGCAAAAAGGCGCAGAGAGAGTGCAGCCCACTAAGCATTTCTGAACACCCTTCATTTCAATCAGTGCCTTATCTAAAACATCTAATTTGCCGATTAATGCTACAAGGTTCTTGTTACACTTGGCACCCACCATATTAACAAGCGCTTTAACATGAATAATCCATTGTTCGTGCCATATTTGTTTTTATTGGCTGCCATCATGGAAGAGGAAAGTCTATTAAGTCACTGAACCCAGGTGCATGCTGAGACTCAAAGGGTGGCTGTTCAACTGCAGAGGTTTGATTAGAATCCTGTGTTCCAAGCAAACCATCGCCATTCCTCAAGCAGACACCTCCTTTTTCTAAACCAACTAGTCACTTCTTAGCAGTTTTCCAAGCAAGGTTTGTTTAAACTGACCATAGGGAACAACATGATGGAGTCTTTCTATACTGCATTTTAGACAGTCACTTAAAAACATCACACGAGAATGCACCACACTTGTAGCAAATAGGGGTGTGCAAAAAACCTCAAAACCCGGTATTTTCCGAGTTCGGGTATATTTAACCCAAAAAGTATTGGTATTTCTCGATATTCCTGAATCCCAATACCGATATGGTATACGGATTCAGTAAATATTCGGGAAAACCAAATTTTTCCAGCTCCATTAAACCCTATGAAGACCATTATAGTCAATGGTCCCTATAGGCTATAATGGAGAATAGATCTGGGGCTTGGAGGGGGGGGGGTTGAGGTAGAGGCACCAGATTTGCAGCATAGCTGTTGGTGCATCTCCTAAAAAACCCAAAACTCGCAAGTTTCAAAAAGATTGGTCTGGGGGTTCAGTTTTATGAGCCCCAAAAGAAGGTGCGCCCATCCTCCATTATTTCCAATGGAGGAGGAAAAAGGCATTTAAATGTCTTTTGTAAGTTGTGCTGCAAGTGAACTCCAAAGCAGCAAGTTCACCTGGAAGGTGTTTAAAGGGAAGGCAATCCCTTTAAATGCCAGCTAGCCGGTGGCCTCACCTCAAAAAAAATCATGAATATTTTTGGGATTTTTCAGGCTTGGCCATTTCGGATAGCTTTAGATGATACTGAGCTTTGTATTCAGTTGAAGAATATCCAGAAAATATCAATACAGTGTTCTTTGAGTATTTTTTTAGCTCAGTATAGCTGAATGCACACCACTAGTAGCAAATGTCAAGGAGCCAGAATTAACTGACTCAGTTGCCCTGTGTACTGGAAGAAGGTGCCCTGCGTCTATAGGTGGGGCTTATATTCTGCTTATTCGTCGCATTGGAAGGGAAATGGATGGTTCTGGCCTCTCCCTTGGCCCAGTTGCTTGAGGCATCTGTCCTTAGCATTATCCCTTGCTGCAGCCACCTCTGGCTTTGTGCATCATGTTCATTCTCTGGCCATGTGGCTTTCTGAAACCTGGGAACTGGAACATAATCTGGGGGTGGGAGAGGGAGTGTGCAGGAGTCGAGTCTGACTAACCTTCAGGGTTCATGCAGCCATTATGGGTCAGGGACAGGAGAACAAAGGACAGCACCCTTCCTACGAAGGTCATGTGCAAAGTTATACAAAACTCAGCGTCAAGTAACAGGAACTCCTTTTGCTTAGCATCAAACCCCTCTAGCCCTTTTATCCATAGAATCTCCAAGGGCCCTGTCAGATCTGAACTTTTGCTTTGGCCTTCTCTTTGACAGTCTCTCTTCTCTGCTGCTAGTGGAGACCATCAGGAGGACCCCCACTGTTTTAGAAACATAGAGCCGGAAGACACCCCCAAGGATCATCTAGTCCAACCCCTGCACAGTGCAGGAAATGCATAGCTGTCCCGCTCCCCCAGTGACCCCTGGCTCTGTACCCAGAGGAAGGCCAAAAACCCACAGGATCCCTGGGCCAATCTGGCTTGGAGGAAAATTCCTTCCTGACCCCAAAGTGGCGATCACATTCCCCTGGGCATGTAAGAAAGGGCCAGAGGAGCTGACCACTCGACTCATCCCTTCCTGCCCTCCCTCTCACTGCCTGCCTAAATTCATAGTGAGTGATGGAATCAGCACTCTGCTGTTAGATGGCCTTTGCTTACAAGCCTCCAAAGAGGGCGGGCCCACCACCTCCTGAGGAAGCCTGTTCCAGAGTGGAACCGCCCTAACTGTCAGGAAGCTCTTTCTAGTGTTTTATTCTCCAACTACACCTATCTGGTTGCGACCTGCAGTTATCCCCGCAAAGAGAGGTGTTTTTCTCCAGTACGAGGAGTCTTCCCCTGATGGAGAGGCTGTTCCATTGGTAAAAGAGTCTGTTACATCAGGGTAAGGCTCCTTTTGCTGTTGGAAAGCACATCTGCTGGCTGAACAAATCCCTGGGATTCAACCCATCTAGGAAACTTGGTGATTTTGTCTGCCACCATAAAGAATCAACGGATGTCAGTTCTTGATTATGGAAAACTGATCCCTCCCACATTTTGAGTACCAGTGCTCCAGCATCCTATAGTTCCCCTAGTCTTTATGATTGGCTGGAAACAGTAGTTTCGAGAGAGAAAGTTCATTAGGGCAATTTCCCCCCAAATTCTTTTTCTGGATCTGCAGCAGCTGTGTTGTCTTAACTGTGGTTTGTAGCCCAACAATATAATGTTCAAACCACATGTGTTTTTGGTAGCAAATTGAGCAGTTCCTGGCAAAGGAACTACCATCAGTCTGCCACATCATACTGCAGCAGTGCCAGTGGAGGCACTGAAATAGCAGGCCAAAGAGTGTGTTGCAGGGAAGGATTACTCTTTCTTTGTCTGTCCTTAGACATGTGGAGTCTAGCGTGTATATCTCGCTTTGTGTATATTCTAAATACAAGGATTTCCCTGTAATAATTTTGTCAAAGTTCTGTGTTTTGAGTGGCTATAGGCTATGAAATAACCAGATTCAAAGAAAGTACTATGTGGTTATTTAGATTCTTACATCCTTAACCAATTAGGTTTATCAGGTAGGTATTCCTCTACTGTACATGATAGAGGCAAACTCAGATCAAGAAAATTACCAGTACTGAGGGCAGAAGAGTTATGGAACAGATTTTTTTTAGTTCAGTAATTCACGTAACTGTAGAAGTCCAATGATCATTGCCACCAGTGGTTCCCTAAGATACGTGATAATGGGGTTTTGCCTATTTTGAAATCCATCTATCAGTTCTAGCCTCATGTTCGTTGAGTTGTCAGTGTTGTCTCCTATTGGCAACACGGTGACCCATTTACAAATATCCTGTATCTTGCTGGTGGTTCTTCAGACCCAGTACTTTTTGAGGCCTGTCCTGTCTTGTGGATCATATTGCTTCACAGATTGTGGAGATGTGTTCTGTGACAGTGACTGTTCTAAAAATTTGAGTTTGTCACCTGAACAGGTAATTCTCTCATAAAGAGAGAGCTTCTCTAAAGATCTCGGGTGGCTTGTGGGCAAGATGAAGCTTATAAAGAAGTTTCATTTGGTTTCTGATAGGACTCCCAATTTTTATTCTAGTTGATTACGTTATAGCTCCCTTCATAAGAATGAGAGAACTATTTTTGTATGTATTCCCCAGGTCGATCGCTACTTAGAGCCTGGTAATAAGTGCCTGAGCATCGATTTGTTGGGGGGGGGGGTTGGGGAGGACAAGCACGGTCAGTCCAAATACACTGCTGGCCACTGTCTCAATTTAGAAACAGAGAACTGCTTCTGCAAATGATTTCCTCACCTACTCATTTGAGTGGCATTCCCAGGGAAATCCCCTTGTTCCCACGTGAGGTCACTTCCCCTCCAAAAGAAGTTTGCTTGATTTGTCTTTGGTCTGCTGGAGCAGGACGCTGCAAAGCTCAAAGTACAGTAGGCATTTGAAGAATGTAAGGTTTCCAGTGCAGATCAGTCTAAGGAAGATCAGTTTCCTTTGGTCACGATTGTTTGGAATGGAACCTTTAGACACAGTTGTACCACACGAGGGGTTAAATCCGAACACTCCTGCCCAGCTGACAACAGCTTCCTTCCTCTGGCACAGAGGACTCTGCCGAAAGAGCCTCCTGAGTTCGTTGCAGGCTTCTTGCCCCAGAGGAACACACCATTGTTAGCTGAGTGGTAGGATCCAACCCAATGGAAGGATCCAACCCAATGGTCCAGTTTCATCAAGAGGTAAGCTGCGGTGGCTCAGAGGTTAAGACGCTGAGCTGTGCAGACCGGAAGGTCGGTAGCTCAGCAGTTTGAGACCCAAGTGAAGGAGTTTGAGACCCATGAAGGAGTGAGCTCCCAACTCTGGCCCCGGCTCCTGCCAACCTAGCAGTTCGAAAGCAAGAAATTGCGAGTAGATAAATGGGTACCACTTCGGTGGGAAGGTGACAGAGTTCCATCTGCCCCGGCGTCTAGTCATGCCGGCCACATGACCGCAGAAACGTCTTCAGACAGTGCTGACTCTTCAGCTTGGAAATGAAGATGAGCACCGCCCCCTAGAGTCAGATTTGACTGGCTTTCGAGCGAGGGACACCTTTGCCTTTACTTAAGCTGCTACTGAACTATTTTGAAGGTCCTTTGAATATTTTGTTAAAACATTCTAAGCTTTTCAAAGGCAGGCCTTTAAAAAAATTAAAGGAACTTTAATAAAGCTGGCAGTAATGATAAAACTAAATTTATACCACAATTTTCAGAGTCTCAAGTAATGGCAGACAATCCTCACCAAGGTGAGGACAAGGAGATTCCAAAAGGAATGGGACCCCAGGACCTAAATATTGTATTGGAGAGGGCTGCAGAAAGACCCATGTCAGTAACGTAGTAACAGAAACCACAAAGCCCATGTGGCTCCCAGTATTCCATTGAACCTGGCTAGGAATACGTTAGGGCAGGCCTATGCATGACACTCCTGCCAACCTAGCAGTTCGAAAGCAAGAGATTGCAAGTAGATAAATAGGTACCACTTCAGTGGGAAGGTAACAGCGTTCCATGCGCCTTGGTGTTTAGTCATGCCGGCCACATGACCACGGAAACGTCTTCGGACAGCGCTGACTCTTCGGCTTTGAAACGGAGATGAGCACCGCAACCCTAGAGTCGGACTCGACTGGCTTTCGAGCAAGGGAACCTTTACCTTTACCTTTTATGCATGACGCACAGCCTACTGTTGGCCACATCTCCATGATTCAGTCATAACACTGAATTGAGCATGCCCCATACGGACTCTCCCAGCTGTTTTGGAATGTTTTCTGTGTCAGGGAAACCAGTGTGGGAACTCTCAATGGAGCCGGGAGCCCATTACTGTGAGGCCTGCACTGTTGTGGCCGTATTCTCTTGTTTGGAGATGCTGTTCAGGAAATGGCGAGTGAGCCAGTGGCCAGCAGGAAGAAGCTTGTGCGTATCTGAGCAAAGGCGTGTGGCCCCTTACGGAAGGTGCGCCTGGTGCTTAAAGAGAATAGGGTTTTTAAATTGGGGTGTTTTGCTGCTGTAATGAAGGGGGGATCTAAATGAACACTGTTTTACCAGCCATGTCTCCTCAGGACACAAAGAAGTCAACAAGAGGAAGAAGCAGAAGCTGAGGGAGGAGCAGAAGAAGAAGAAGTCGGCCAAGGCGCCTTACTAAAATGGACTGCGATGCCCTAAAACACCGAACCCCCCCCCCCGTGCTCTCCTACTA
>NW_015177029.1:611191-625595 GCF_001447785.1 Gekko japonicus | reverse complement strand
CCCCCCCCCTCCGCGATTCCTGGTGCATACCTGTCTCATGGTTATAGTCACTTAGCGAGGGAGATGGCAACGACTCTTGTTTCAAAGTATGCTTAAAGTTGCACTATTCTGCTTCAGGGCCACACATTCGCTTCTGTAAGACTGCTCAGTGATCGGCGCTCCGCTGTGAAGCCTCTCCCTTTGAAAGCAGTGGGGGTTTTGCTTCTAAAGTAGCATGTTTAGGGTCAGAACATCAGACACACCGACATGAGCAGATCCTGGCTAGAAATGTGTTGTAATTTGAAATTTGAAAAATGCAATTTTGTAGCCGCTTTTGACCTCTTCCTTTTCCCGGGGCTAAATCTATCCTAGCTGAGTGCATTTTTTTTTCTCGGGCTTCTGTAAGGAAGGGCTTGGATCCTGCAGATCCATTCTGTTCCACAAACTGTGGTCTTTTCCTCCCTTGTAAGGAACCTTTTGTTCAGTGGGAGGCTCCTCGGCAGAACAGATTGGTGGGATCCAACCCCACGCCTTTATTTTAGAAATGGCCACTTGGATCAGGTACTTATTCTTTTCTTTCTTTCTTTCTTTCTTTTTTTGGCCGTATACTGTGTTTCTCATCTAAGTTTCCCGCCGGTAACGGCAGGTTTTAAGTTTTAAACCAAATTCACCACCGCGGCCGTGTGACACGATCAGTTTTCCTGCTTTCATTTCCCACAATGCTTCATGTGCATACTACGCATTGCATCACGCAGATGTGATCTTGAGAGAGTCAGTTCCTGGTGAGCCACTTGTGGGATTGTTCTGCGTGGCTTCATCATAGTCCCCCAACCTTATGACATCCAGTAAATCGACTGCCCTTTCAAATAGAACCATGTCTCCATTGACTAGTCATCAGCAGCCTTGAAGATGCAGTGAAGTCACATCTAGACAATGAAGAAAGAACGTAAAGCTCGTAGGGCTTCTTCAGCCCAGGCATGCTCCCATTGTCCTTAGGTTGACTTGAATCGGGGCGGGGGGGGGAGAGACGGAGACCGCCTGGGATGGGGAAGACCAGCTGGAGCTTATAAGGCCTCGTCGTGCCTGGTCCACCAGTGGTTATTTATAGTGTCCCCGCTGATTCAGATTTGGACCGAACTGGGGAGTGAGAGCATGCAGATGCTTGCCTGGGAAATTTAAATGTTTGAACATCGCTTCAGTTCCTCCATATACATGTTTTTAATTTGCATGCTCCATAACTTCTGTTAACCTTCATAACTGAGTACTAAGTCAGATCCTACCATGGCCTTCCAAGCATGGTTATTGTAAGTAAGCTGCCTTCTTGCCATCTAATCTCAGCGGCTTTGGTTTCCAGTGTTGGTTCTCACCCCCACCCCCTCCCTCTTTGCCGATAATGTGACCCTTTTTCTCCTTGGCACTGTTGGAAACCCACATTTCCTGGAGAAATCGTTCATTAGTCCCTAATAACATAGCATAGGTAAGGAAGATGGTGACACAAGAGGATTTGGGGTACTTCTTTGGATTTAGCTTCAGTGCTTGTATTATGGAAATGTAACCTTATGCAGACTCGTTGGGGTATTTAAAATTCTGAAACAAGGTGCAGTACCTTTTTTTTTTGTTACATAAATACCACTGAATTGTGTTGTGCAGTGTTACTAATATTTAAAGAAATAAAGTCTGTTCCCCTATTCCTTGTTGTTGTTTTTTAATTTTAAAAAATACAAATTGATGTTTGACTTTGAAAAAACAATGCTAAGCCAAATGAACCTTTTGCGCGTGGAGGGAATATTCGTTTCCTTTGGGTAGTAAGGTGATGGATGTCCTGGGGATTCGCAGCAGAAATCAGTATTAATTGGAATTGCTTCTGTGGAGGAAGGAGGAAACGCAGGAAAACATTGAAAACCACCATTAGTATGAGAACAGGTGGCTAACGATGGCCATTTATTCTGGCCAAATCAGAAGAGTTACAGTGATGGGAATTCTTCACTTGAGCAGAGCATCCTTCAGAACCAGAGACTGAAGCGGAAAACGTTGTTGGTTTCAAGGAAGAGCTGGATGAATTAATTATACGTCGCTTATTTTGCATCATCTTCTGCTCCGCTCTTGTTGTTAGCTGACATGCCACTTAACGTAACATAGCATATCGCTCATAGGCAGCTACAGCAGAGACGACCATAAACCATTAGGCACATGTTGGGTGTCCCTGGTGTCAGATGCTGCTGCTGTGTCCTCAAGTTGCCAGCACACCCAGCTCTGCCTCCATGAGCAAGTTATTTGTATCAGCTACAAAAACAAGACAAAACTAGCCACGGAACACAAATGTGACTCAGTTCTCACTCATCGGAATCAGGAAAGGGTTTTGTTATGAGCCCAAAACTGGCATGGCGGGTCATGTGAACTTCAGGTGTGCCAAGCTTTGAGTTAGAAGGCCCATGTAGCTTCCTTTGGAAACTCAGGTTGAGTGTGTCTTGCTTGAATGATCTGGAACTGTCGCTTTTGGACCCATCTGGCCTTATTGGCTTGCACTTGTGGCAAATGGTTAGAAGTCAAGTGCAGCCAGGGATGGGGAGATACAAGTGATAACCTGGATATGATACGTTGTGGACTTAGAGGTCTCCCTTAAGAATCGCATAAGGTGTGCGCTGTGAGCCAGCGTTAAATTAAGCGTCGGATCGCAACCAGGAGATCTGAAGTTGGATTCCCACTCTTCTTGTTAAGCTCACAGACATCTTTGGGCCAGTCACTCTCCTTCCCTCAACCTCACAGGTGTGTAGGTTAATCAGGAGGAGGGAGCAGGAGCTATGTATGTTGCTCTGAGCTCCTCGGAGGAGTAGGCATCAAATCCTGTGAGTCAAACAAGCCCAGGACAGCTTATTGAAGCCCTTGTGTCAGGACAAGTTTCCTTGTGCTGGGGGGGGGGGGGGGGGGAGAGAAGCACCACTAGCAGAAGGGACCCCTGAGATCCATCTCAGTCCCGAGCAACAGTACTGTGCTTATGTAGCCCTCTGTTTGTACGGCTTCTTTCCATTTCACTATGTACCCCCTCCCCTGCAATACAGGAGGGAAGCTTTATGCCACCAATGACTGAAAAGAGAAGGACGGTAGTTAGATCATCCAGCAGCCTCATTTGTTTCCTTCTTCCATGGACTCTGCATCCACCTCATGATGGTGGGACAAGAGTGAAGAAAGGGGACCTGCCCGCTGGACAGGAGCTTTCTCACCAGGAAGGGGGTCTGGCAGAGCTGGTGCAGATCTAATGGCAAATGATGTCCTGGAACAAATCCAGCTCTGTCACATCCAAGCTGCAGCTCCAACAACAACCACCGCATCACAGGTACCTTCACCGGGGGGCAACTTCTCCCCTCAGGGCCTGTCATCAAGTGCAGGAGTGTTGGTGTCTAATACGGCACTGCTTGGTTCTACTTATGTTTACGCCTTGCTATTCCAACGATACTCTCCTAAAGTAACTTACATCAACAAAAGAAGAGAACAGGCCCTACCCTGAGGTTTAGAATAGGCAAAGACAAGACAGGGAAGGGGGAGGAGAGTGAGACATTACAGGAGGGAGGCGGGTTTAATGGTGAGGATCTATATGCAGTTCATCCAGATGCTCCTCCCCCACTGGTACTATTGAAGAAAAAGAAGAAGACAAGAGATTGGATTTATACCCTGCCCTTCACTACCCAAAGGAGTCTCAGAGCGGCTTACAAACTCTTCTCCCTTCCCCTCCCCACAACAGACACCTTGTGAGGTAGGTGGGGCTGAGAGAGCCCTGACACAAACTGCTCTTTTTCAAGAACAGCCCTGACAGAACTATGGCTTGCCCAAGGTCATCCAGTAGGTGCAACTGGAGGAGTGGGGAATCGAACCCGGTTCTCCCAGAGTCCGCGCACTTAACCACTACACCAAACTGGCTGCACGAGTGCATGAAAGTGGTGGAGGGGCTGTGGCTCGGTGGGAGAGTATCTTTTGCTTTCAGAAGGTCCCAGGTGCAGTCCCCAGCATCTCCGGTCAAAAGGATCAGGTGGTGGTAAGTGATGCAGAAGACCTCTGCTGGAGACTATGGAGAGTCATTGCCAGAGTAGACAACACTGAACCTGACAGACCCCAAAGAGCTGACTCAAGGGAAAGCCTCCGGTGGTGGTGGGGCATGTTCAGGTAGAACTCTCCTATGGCCCTTGGAACACTGACTCTCCCCTCCCCTCTTTGCTCTTCTGTCAGAGCCAATAACTATCCTGTTATGCACTGGCATGTCTTCTTTATTTTACTCCTCTGTACTCTCCTCCTCTGCCTGCTCTGGGGCAAAATTAAAGTTCAACTTGCTATGCGTGGTGCAAAAGGGAGAACTCAGGGTCTGGAGAGTGGCAGGCCAGGAGATACAATTGCTTGCAACTCCAGGGCTTTTAAGGCAGCATCCTTGGACACAATCTGTTGCCAAAGGCCTGAGAAGTACAGGTTGTTTCTTTAGGGAATGTAGCTATCTCCCGCTTTGGGGCACTTCAAAAGCATATATCTGCTGATCTGTCTACTATCAGCCTCCTCTCCCGGGTTTAGAAAATACCTGAGGACACATTCTTCATTCTCTAGGAAACCTGCTGACTCATGCTATGGTGAGGGTCTCTCTCAAGGTCTGCGTTTTACCTGTTGGCTGTGTACAGAGTGCCATTCGCCCTCCCACCCCACCCAGGGCAGGAGACATACCAGGAGATTTCTGTAAGGACTCCTAAACTGGCTGAACATTCCAAACTGTGGCTAGATCATTTCCTGCTAGCAAAGGTAAGGAGTGAATAATTCTAGGAAGTACATTTGCCAAGCTTGTTTGTACAGGGGATTGTGCTGTGCTGACTAGGCAGGTATGACTGGCTCTTAAACATTTCTGTTGCACAATCAATGTAAGTGTAGCACTTGGTAGTTCAAGGGCATCCCAGCTCAGTTTGGGACGCATTTTCAAAGCAAGCCATCAGGCCACTCACGGCATCTCCAGGAAATCTTCTCGGTCTTCTTGTCTGACGTTGGTGTTGGGTGGGGACAGTCCCCTGCCCACCGCATTTTACTGTGTTCATGAGGACCCCCCATCTCTGGGAATGGCTTTTCAGAAGATGCAGTGGTGGCCATGGGAATGAGGAAGCCCTAATTAACCAGCAGAAGTCAACTTGTAGGATCTTTGGCTCCAGTCCAAGAGCACAGTCTCCAGACTCAGTGGGTTGGTCAGAGACAGTGTTGATCCTGATGAATAAGTAAATGTAGCCTGAAATGCCACATCCTAAAAGGAGGAGAGGGCTATTTGTGGGTACTAGTTGTGAAGACTAAAAGTAACTTCTACATGCAGGGGTAGTAAATCTCTGAATACCATTGCCAGCAGGCAAAATCAGAGGAAGGCCTCAGCCTCTGTTGCCCTGTTGTTGGACCTGGTTAGCCACTTTGTGAGGATGCTGGACCAGATGGACCACTGGTCTGACCCAGCAGGGCTCTTCATATGTTCTTAAATACCCTCCCACCTGGACTCAGGTGAGAGAAAGCAGGTCCCTAGAGTTTGAGGGAACTTTGATCTTCTCAGTCCAGCCGTATTTTTTGGTTTATCTATTGTATTCAGTTATCGCTGACACAAGCAATGGAACATGAAAGAACCAAGATAGTGAAGCACTCTAGTATCATGTCTTGTGAAAGTAGAGAAAGGATGGGTGTGTTTTTAAATGGCACAGTAACTTCTGTTGTGTGGTTAACATTAGTGGAAATTCCCTGCAGTATTTTAATGAGCGTGCCTTTCCTACCTGTGGTTACGGAAAATCACCTCACAGTGCTGCATCATATGGGAGTCTCCGCTGAGGAGATCTTGACGCTCTTTTCTTGGTTACTCCAGGATTGTGTTATTCTGAATCGGTTCAATTCCTGCCAAGGATTTTATCCTGTTTCCACCTGGCAATTGTAACTGGGGCAGCTAAAAACATAAGGAAGTCGTGAGAATTAACAGGTTCAGCCGTTTTATTTATAGTTGACATGCTGGGAAATGTTTCTTCATGGAAAGAAGCTGGCTGCCTTCAGAAAATTTTGAAGAGGATACAGATGTATTAGGGAGAGGCCATGCCTCAGCGGTGGAACATCTGTTTGGCATGCAGAAGGTCCCAGGTTCAAGCCCCAGCGTCTCCAGTTAAAACACCAGGCAGTAGGTGATGAGAAAGACCTCTGCCTGAGACCCTGGAGAGCTGCTACGGGTCTGAGTAGATGATACTGACCTTGATGAACCAAGGGTCTGATTCAGCATAAGGCAGCATCACGTGTGTGTGACTGTATCGTATGACTGGGGAGGGGAAAATATGAGGGAGACTGGCTCCTCACACTGCTTGACCAAGTTTAAAACCTTCCTGTGCCCCAAAGAATCTGTTCTGCTGAAGAAAAGCTCCTTGGGTCAGAGCAAGACTTCAGAGTTGACTGAGCAGAATGTCACGATACAAACCCCCGTTAATATTTCAGATATTTCCAAATAGCACATATTGGACAGAATCCATAAAACTCGGGAGTTCTGCTCATCCCTCCATGCCCCTCAAAGTCACTTCTGAGGGTCAGTGACCTTCAGAGCTAGTTTGGTGTAGGGGTTAAGTGCGCGGACTCTAATCGGGGAGAACCGGGTTTGATTCCCCACTCCTCCACTTACAGCTGTTGGATGACTTTGGGCAAGCCATAGTTCCGTCAGAGCTGTCCTTGAAAGGGCAGTTCTCTCTCTTTTTTATTGAACTCTCCTAAAAAGGAGAGAATTTTATTGCTTTAAATTTACAGGAAGGGGGAAGGGTATATAGCGGGGTTAAGAAAAGGTCAAGTGATGAGTATATTAGTATGTTAATCTTTTAACCGTATTAATGCAGTCCATTTCTCCACTGTGAGTTGTCGATCTTCTTGCTTCTTTACCTGTCAGAGATAAAAATTAGTTAGATTAGTAAAGTCCTTTTAGGTTAGTACAAATATGTCCTTGCAGCACAGTCAAAAGTTCATCAGGTGTTGGGGCACCTTCCTTTCTTCTCTCTTAGGTTATAGGAGATACCTCCCACCGCTCCTCTTGAAAGGGCAGTTCTCGAAAGAGCTCTCTCAGCCCCACCTACCTCACAGGGTGTCTGTTGTGGGGAGGGGAAGGGAAAGGAGTTTGTAAGCCCCTCTGAGACTCTGAGTGAAGGGCAGGGTATAAATCCAATTTCTTCTTCTTCATGAATGGCCTGAGATTTGGCATTAGGTGGGGCTGCAACTGGAAAGGGATGTCACAGACACCACCAGGGCTGTAGCCAGGTTTTTTGTGTTTTTTTTTTACTTTGAGAGCATTTAAATAACTTGAAGGGCGCTGTGTCAGGGGTGACGAGAGAGTAAACATTTTTTAAGGAGCAATGAGAGAGAGAGAGGGCTGGAGTCGGGAGCCGACTTGCCCCGATGGCGTACCTCACCCACAGCCAGCCAGAAGTACTCTGCCAGCAAGCAGGGCAGGGCGATGGCTCAGTGCGGCCATGGCATATGTGCGAAAAATGAAATAAAATAAACCAGCTGGATGGGGAGTCGGGAGGCCTGGGCAATAAGTCGGGGGGCCCAGCCCCAAGATGCCCCCCCTGCAGCTACGGGCCTGGACACCACCTGCCTTCCACTCACACAAGGAGAACGCATGTTGTGGAGCCGACCATTTGTCTTTGCACTGCCTGGGAAAGACAATCATCCAGGGTACAAGAAGAATGTGTCTGAATTAGTAATCTGGGCAAATAGCATCAAAGACTCTATAAGTGAGTTTTATTTGCTGCTGTTGAAACATGATTCACCAGACTGCTTTGTAAAGGAATGGGAAGGACTCCAGAGGTATAGTAATCCTAATGAGCAGTGGAGCTGGAAAGAGAGAATATGTGCTCCCCAGGGGATTTGAAGGAGGGTTTTTTTTTGGGGGGGGAGCAATGTGCTCTCTAATCCCCCCCCCCACTGAGTGGAGCAGAATATAAGTGCTGTAATCTTAAAATGGGCAATGGGCAGTCCAAGACACTGCACGGCTCCAGACTGCAGCTAAGCAGGGCTTCCAGTGTTAATGAGCGGCCGCTTACGCGTATACCTTAGAGGGAACACGGGTGTGTGGGTTTGTGTGTGTTGCTTTTTGTTTTTGAATCAGTAGTGCTTCCCGTGGATTGATCTGTATGAAATAAAGATGTTTCTGGATGTTCCCTTTTAATACAGAATTTTTTGGAGAGAAATACAGTGTCTGAGGAGCAATGCTCCCTGTAAGCTGCAGAATCTTGTGAGCAACAATTCTGCTATGGGAGCTACTGGCAATTAAAGTTGTGAGGGAGTGATTTGGCTACTGCATAAATTAGTTTGCCCTGGAGCCATCCTTCCTGAGCTAAGACAAGAATGTGTGAGCCGGAGGCTAAAAAACTCTGAGCTTGCTCACACTAACTCAGCTTAGAAGGAACACTGCGTGATGAGTAATTTTTATATGCTATTGATGCTGCTTTTCTGCTTTTTCTTCCTCACCCTGTTCCTGGTGACTTTGGTCCACGTGAGGCCCATGATTCTTGGCATAATATTTTCTTTCCCAGAAGAAAAGCTGATGGGGTCCAACCATGGTCTCTATTTTCCTTTAGCAAAAGCCACCAGATCCCCTTATTTTGTAACGGTTGCTCAATTACCAGTGATGTTCAAGTGCTATCAAATGCATCATGTAAGCAAGAACAAGTTTCCTATTTCACATATCCGCAGCCCACATGCCTGATCAAAGATCTGACAGGTCATTTGATACTAAAGGGATGTTAGGCGACCTAAAAGGAATAAGTAATGAATCAACATACTTAATATCCACTAAAATATTGTAACCTGTTATTGGAAGGACACAGAGACCTCACAACTATCAAAAAAGGGTCTGATCTATTTCAGATGACAAAATTAACATTACACGAAGCATTGGTGGCACAGAGACAAATCTCTACCACACTGAAATCTGAATAGAACTTAGCATATTTGTGTAACGGTTTTGGAAAACTCGGTATGATACCACCATGCTGGATTCTCTGTCCAACTTTGCGGATAACATTTTTTTGGAAGTAGTAGTGAGTTGAATTAATGTCAGTTGCTATTGCTGTTTTATTAGTGATTTAGAATGATCTGATGTTGCTAGTCACTTTTGAATAAACTGGTTTCTAATTCTTAAACACGAGAAAATGAACACAGAAATGGATCAGCACAAGAAAATACAGCATTAAAATATTGACAGGAATGGGTGGTGGTGGTGATGGTGGTGGTGGTGGAAACCAGTGTTCCCTCTAAGCTGAGTTAGTGTGAGCTAGCTCAGTTTTTTAGCCTCTGGTTCACACATTTTTGTCTCAGCTCAGGAAGGATGGCTCCAGAGCAGACTAATGTATGCGGCAGCCAAATCGTTCACTCACAACTTTAATGCCAGTAGCTCACAAAGCAGAATTTTTGCTCACAAGACTCCACAGCTTAGAGGGAGCACTGGTGGAAACTATTTGCCCTGATTTGTGAACGTAATATTCATCAGTATCTGTGCGGCCCCCAATGGGGCAAACAGCCTCATTCGGAATTCCCCAGGCTGTTCCATGTTGGGAAAACAGCCCAAGGGAAGGTTTACGTCCAGGCCTGTAGCTACAGTGGGACATGTTGGGGCCCCGCCCCACCCAGAGCTATGCCTGAAACCCTATTTCTGAGGAGAGACCCCCACTTCCTGCTGCTGGCAGCGGCCAGGGTGGGAGCACCACGGCTTGCTCTCGGGCTCCCTTCTCCCTCCCACTATGGCATTTGGGGGGGGGCATCATGGGACCCAGGAAAAGGCAGCTCTGAGGGCATCTAACTGCATGTTTCCCAGAGGCTCATGGGAATGCTTTGGAAAGACTCCCCATGACCAGTGTTCCCTCTAAGCTGAGCTAGTGTGAGCTAGCTCACAGTTTTTTAGCCTCCGGCTCACACAGTTTTGCCTTAGCTCAGGAAGGAGGGCTCCAGAGCAAACTAATTGATGCAGCCGCCAAATCACTCGCTCACAGCTTTAATGCCAGTAGCTCACAAAGTAGAATTTTTGCTCACAAGGCTCCACAGCTTAGAGGGAACACTGCCCATGACCTAGGTGGTCTACAGCGGGACACACCTCCAGCTCCATGGAAAACTCCTTTCGAATTCGAAACCAAAGCTGCTCTTTCCTCTTACCTGGAGGGGATAGCTACACGTCACGGAGTCATGCTCACCCTCTCACTGCATTGCAGTTCCCGTGACTCCAGAAATGCCGCCGGACTCAAACTTTGATCTGCTGCTTCAGACCAACAGGGCGACCCACCTGGATCCAGAAATGCAGTTCTCTGGGTAAGGGGAGGCTCACACACACATGGTGAGATTCAGTGCCCCCTCCCCTCCCCCAGGGATTGTTGAGAAGGTCTGCACGGAGAAGAGGACGTATTATTTCAATTCTTAAGCCGGCCGCGAGGGTCTTTTAGACGTCTCGGAGCGAGCT
This sequence comes from Gekko japonicus, assembly GCF_001447785.1. Lineage (NCBI taxonomy): Eukaryota > Metazoa > Chordata > Lepidosauria > Squamata > Gekkonidae > Gekko > Gekko japonicus. Next base: position 615,145 of record NW_015177029.1, on the reverse strand, counting down.
GTGTACGCATATCGTCGTCTCGTCGCCTCTAGCCCCCGTTAGCCGATTCCACAGCTTGCAGCAATACGGCGAAATCCGCAGTAGAGTCGAGAGTCAAAAGTTTGTGTAAATGCGCCTCCACGTGGTGAATGCAGAAATTGCAATTAGACGACGCAACAGAGAACCTGGCGAGAACGCAGGGATTTGCTGAAGCAGGGATGGATTCAGATTAAACACCGTTTCCTAAATAGAAGTTGGCCAATATTTTGCATCTTTAGAGAGCATAATATAAAGAAGGGAGCTGATTGGAGAACTTCACTATTGTGTTGAGTTTCTCTCTCTTAAGCCCCCAAAATGCCCCACTGTAGCTACAGGCCTGACACAGAGTCTCCCAGAGTTTTGTTGCAGGGGGTATAGGGTTGGATCCCACGGAGCTGTTCTGCTAATGGTTCTGGCGCATGAGGCTTTCCCCTGACTCAAGAGGCTGTTGCATGAAAGGAAGTCCCATGTTAGAAAAACAGATCTGAGCCATGCTGTATTTCCCCAGATTAAATGTGTGTCTCCTCCAAGAAGTCAGACTGAATATCGATATGTTTTTAGGCAAGCAAAGGCTTTTTAGAAAAAGTATCAGCATCACACAGGAGCTTGATGATGTCAAAACTCCTGGGGGCAGCTGCCCAAGCCGCTGGGGAACTGGAAGACACGTTCTTTGAAAGCTCCATGAATGGAAAAGGGACTATGACAAAGATGTACCTGGCCTGGGACAGCAGTTTTCTTTATTTAGCACATTTTTATCCCACATTTCCTCCAAGGACCTCAAGGCAGGATACCTGATTCTCCTCCAGTTTGTGCTCACAACAGCCCTGTGAGGTTGATCAGACTTCAGGAGAATGACAGGTCCAAGGTCCCCAAGTAGGTTTCATACCAAACGAGGATTTGAACCTGGGTCTCCCAGGCACCTGGTTCAGCTTTCTGACCACTATACAACGTTGCCTCTGCCACTATCTTAGCTACCATCTATTTGGAAAGCCAACTTGCCTGCATGCTAACAGTGTGATAGAGGTGATGCGAAGTGTCTTTATTTGTGTAAAGCATTTGTATGCCTCTTTTCTCCAGAAGGAGCTGCGGTGGCTCAAGTGGTTAAGACGCTGAACTGCAGGCTGTGGAAGATCAGTAGTTCAGCAGTTCGAGACCCGAGTGTGCCGCAAGACTGAGTGAGCTCCCGTCTCTGGTTCCAGCTCCTGCCAACCTAACAGTTCGAAAGCAAGAAATTGCAAGTAGATAAATAGGTACCACTTCAGTGGGAAGGTAACAGCGTTCTGTGCGCCTTGGTGTTTAGTCATGCCAGCCACATGACCACGGAAATGTCTTCGGACAGCGCTGGCTCTTCGGCTTTGAAACGAAATGGAGATGAGCACCCGCAACCCTAGAGTCGGATTCGACTGGCTTTCGAGCAAGGGAACCTTTACCTTTACCTTTCTCCAGGAGTCCAGGAGTCCATGAACACATATACACTGAATCAGACCACTGGTCCATCACGGTTAGGATTGTCTGCTCAAACTGACAAGGGTTCTCACCTCTGGGGGAGGCCTCTCACATCACCTACTCCCTGATCCTTAACTGGAGATGCTGGGGACTGAACCTGCTGCGTGAAAAGCAGATGCCCAGCCACTGCGCCACAGCCTCTCCTCGAGGGGCTCTCCAAAAAAGTACTAAAAATATAACAATTACAATTTAACAACCAATGTAAACACGCACAACAAAAACAAGTGAGCAGTGACTCATCCCCTGGAAGGTCATTCCCAGCCACCAATTTTGTTCGGTCTTTAAGGTGCTACTGGAGACTCTTGCTCTTTTCTACTGCTATAGACTAACACGGCTACCCATCTTGAACAAAACAATGAGCACGATATCACACATGCAGGATTCCGTGCTGCCAGTGCCCCGTGCAAGCCATAAGCCAAGGGCCGAGAGGCCTTCAGCTCTTGCCCAAGGACTTGCCTCTGGCCACACCTGGGCTGAAGTGCCTGGGAGTAAAGGCTGCTACTAAGCTAACAGGGTCTTTTCACAGGAGTAAGCAACATTTTTAGCCCAAGTTCCAAAAATCCAGTGACTTCTTATGAAGATGCTGGTAGGCTGACAAACAGAAAGTGTCGGGGGGGGGAGTCAGGGGACGAAGACTGTACTTGGCTGGGCACACTGGAAACCAGTGGAGCCCCAGTGGTCCTGCCAGCTTGGGAGGGGCTCACTTTGGACCCAGCTGTTGCCTATGTGGGCCCAGGAGGAGACCATGCCAGCTCTGCCAACTCTGGGTTCAGAAATCCCTGGAGATTTGAAAATGGAACCTGGAAGGGTGGGTTTGATGGACAGGTGAGGTTCCGCCTCCCCCTAAGAGCAGCCAGTGGGAGCTGATGGAAGGTTAGTGAGACAGACAGTTGGGAAACAGCCATTGAGAGGGCAGTTGAGAGAGCGCCTGAGAGCAGTTAGAGGGTTGAGAGTGCCTCTGGCAGAGTGAAGCTGTGGAGAAGAGCAGCTTGAAACTGACTGGGAAGACGTCAGTTTGTAACAAAAGCTCCCAAATGTTGGAACAGGAAAAGAGTTCAATAGTTCAATTGAAAAGAAGCCTTGCAACCTTTACCTGACTTCCTTTAGTGTTAGTTTATGCTAATACGATAAATAGAAGTTAGCTCCTTGTTTGTTTAACCCTGTGGGCTGCTTGTCTCAGGGAAAGTAAAACCCTCCCCCCACAAGCTATGAGCTTGGTCTTGATATATTTTAGGATGTGAATAAAGGGTGGCAGTGTGTGAATGGAACTGAGTTTGAGCCCCCAACCCCAATGATTCTGGGCAGTGTGTATTAAAGGGGGTTGGGCTCATGTCCCTGGGAGTGAGAGGGGACCTGAGAGGTGGAATGATCAGCATGTGACTGGTCTCCCTGAACCTGTGGGAGAGAAGTTGCGGAGAGTAGTAGGCACTCTGTGAGTGAAAAAGGGGTGTCAGTGGTGTTGGGGGAGGGGGAGGGACCTCATAATGCCATACAGTCCTTCCTCCAAGCCATTTCCTCCAAGGGAACAGATCTCTGCAGTCTGAAGAGTTGTTTTAATTCCAGGACATCTCCAGGCCCCACCTGGGGGCTGGCAACCCCAGCCCATGAACCATATCCCTCCATCCTCCTGCACTGCTACCCTCCGCCGTGCCTCCAGTTCCTCAGGAGCTTCAACTCACCGTATTCCTATTTCCAAGGCATTTCCCCCACTAATTGCTCGATGTGAGCATCTCAGATGCCTCCTTTCTTAACAGCCTTTAAGGAGCTGGATGGTATCAACTCCCACAATGCAACGGTGAGTGCTCCCCGCTGGTGGGCTCAGGACAGAATTTGACTGACTGCTAGCCTTCAAATCGGTTTGCACAGAATATTCTTTCCCCCTTCTCTGGGAACAGGAGACAGCTTCTTGGCAAAGGGAAAGGAGTGGCAGGCGCCCAATTCTGTTTCTGCCAGCAGGAAATAAAACAAACTGGAACGGAGCTGGAGAAGACAACACTGGATCTTCGGAAGTTCTCTTCAGAATGTCTCAGGCCATATGCTACCTCTGCCCATTCCTCCTACCGGTCTAAGATCTCCAGGTTAAAAAAAAATATGATACCAGGCCAAGTTTGCAGAACTCAAAGGGATAAAACTGGCTCAGGTTCTTGCGTTCTATATGAAAGTACAGATGGGAGAAAGAGACAGATGGGTTTGCCAGAGAAGTTTTCGACCACAGCTGCCGCCGCCTCCTGCAATGCAAAACTAAGAGGTTTACACCTAAATACTCCAGTCTGTTAAATAAGGAACAACTATATACAGCAGCTCCTAGCCCGGCTTCACGGAGGGAACTGCTGCTCTGGGTGTTTGTTCTTCTTTTCTAAGGGACTTCTGCAAAGCGTTTTATTTTGCAGGGTCTTTGACTCTTAAAAGGGGAGGAGGTGGCTGCTGGGA
>NW_015177029.1:575419-611140 GCF_001447785.1 Gekko japonicus | reverse complement strand
GGGAAAAGTGTAGCCCAAGGACAGGAGGAGGTCGGAGTGGGAGCACAGAGAGAGGTGGAAGGTGGTCCGATACTACTCCAGACAGAACCAAGAGGGGGAACCTGCACTTACTTGTGTCACCGGTCAATAGTTCCAGACAGTTCAATTTCTGCACTATAAGAGGTTTTTTTCCAGATATTTTAACTGCAGAGAATGAAGGCGCATGGTTGGTTTGGGTAGTGGTGTCCACAATGGCTTCCATCCCAACTTTGCATGTTCATCAGAAAGTCTTATAGAGCCTGTATGTATCAGTGTCTTTGTGCAATCAGGACTCCTAGAGAAAGACGTCTTCCTGTTGCTGACTCATGGTCCTTGCTGGAACTCATGAAGCTGCCCTAGACTGAATCAGACCCTCGGTCCATCAAGGTCAGTATTGTCTGCTCAGACTGGCAGCGGCTCTCCAGGGTCTCAGGCAGAGAAAGGTCTTTCACAACACCTATTTCCTGATTCTTTTAAACAGGAGATGCCAGGGCTTGAACTGGGGACCTTCTGCATGCCAACAGAAGATGCTCACTCACCGAGCCTCAGCCCCTGCCTGTGGGCTTCACTAATTCTAAGGGCATCTCCGTATCTATTTTGGCCCAGCTGGCCCAGCTCATAATTTGTCTCCAACTAAACACAATCCTGCCTCAAACACCAACATTCATGCTCCCTTTTCACCAAGCAGTGAGAAGCAGCAGGGACTCTCTGACTTACTCGGGCTGGTTATCTTCGGAGGAAAGCACTACTAATCTACAGCATTTTTAACAGGATCTGTTTAATTTTCCAGTATATACAGGCGGAGACACAGAGGTACTCCTGTAAGGCAGCAGATCTACCATCCCACATCAGATCCCCAGAGACGGAGAGAAATCCTTCACCCCCAGGGCGCTTCAGCCAGTTCAAAGCAGAGTCTGTCTCTCCCAACATCACAGCTCATTACGTTTCCAATGGAAGCACATAGACTTTCTGCTCTGGTCTTGTTCTCCCCGCCAAGAATGTGCTCTTTCTCCCCCAATGAGAATGTCTAAAAAGTTCCTATTGATGAATCTGCAGTAATGAAAAAGTCTAGGGCACAAGAGCCAGAAAGTTTGCTCACCGAGCACTGTTGTATTGATGCTTCTTGGATTTGATCGAGGGCAATCTAGCCAAGCGGCTTCTGAGAGCGTTCCTTTGTTCTCTCGAGTGCCTCTCCTCCCTTTGGCATAACTGCTGGCTGCTTTATGGTCATCATGGCTAAAACAAAGTCTTAAACCAGAATCTAAGTGAGAGCCTTCTGACAATACGGTGGCCCAGCAGCCCGGCCAGGAGTGGTGCATTAGCTTTCTGGACATGCTTCACCTTGAACCTTGCCCTAGCTGGGCTGTGATGTTGTCTGGACACAGATTCAAGCCTATTCAAGCCATCCCATCTAGCTGGAAAGAGTATGATCTACAGGGGGGGGGGTGACTTCTGATTATAATGTTGCATTTTCATTTATGGCTTGTGTTTTTGTGGGCCGTGGTCTTTCAGTGGGGTGTGGGGTGATGATGAGAATGCAGACTTGCCTGGTCACCATTTCCTGTTTTCCCCTTTGCCTTCTTCCCTGCACATTTCTGATTGTGCATGGTGCATGTCTTTCACTGGCTCACTGTAGCCTTCAGCCCTCCCCCCCCCCCCAATCATTACAGTTGTTGCTACCTCTGAGGTTGATCCTATGCCAGCCAGGGCCTGTGTGAAGACTTCTGTCCTTGTGGTTTCTCTGTTTGTTTGGGGTTGCTGACTTTGGGCTGGAAAATTCCTGGAGACTTGTGGATGGAGCCTGGACAGGGACTTCAGCCAGATATAATTCCACACTAGAGCAGCCATTTTCTCCAGGGGAAAGGCTCTGTGTAGTCTGAAGACGAGTTATGATTCTGGGGGATCCCCAGGTCCCACCTGGAGGTTGGCAACCCTAGAGTGCCAGTGCTTCTCATAGCAGTAGTCTTCAGCCATATGAGTTGGGAATTTCCAGGATGGATTGGGTTAACCAAATCAGTCCCAGTGTGGGTGCAGATGCACCAGAGCATCCCCTACAGGTATATTGTCTGCACAAAAGACCTGGTGCCAGTTTGAGTTGTTTCTGTCTGTTGTATACACAACTCCCGTTTTGGACACAGCAATTCCCACAGCAATAAGAGAAGCACTTAACTTTTTTCGTTCTGACAAGGTATAGACTAGAAACAGAGAATCAACAAAGAAAACAGGGATAGTAAGCTGTTGTGCCACATAAACCAAACAAAACCATCAGTTTTCTCAGTCCTAGTGTGTAGTTGTGTTCCCAAGCTAAATTCCCAATTAAACTTATCTTTAGATCTAAATTATATTCTTCCTGCTAGTCCAGAACCAACCCACCCGGGGAGAAGGGGTAGGTCCGCAGGGCTCTTTTTGTAGCAGTTACTCATTTGCATATTAAGCGACACACCCCTAATGTAGCCAATCCTCCAAGAGCTTACAGTAGCTCCTGGAAGAAGAGCTCTGTAAGCTCTTGGAGGATTGGCTACATTAGGGGGTGTGGCCTAATATGCAAAGGAGTTCCTGCTACAAAAAGAGCCCAGGATGTCCAAAATGGGACCAGAAGGCTCAGTGGGATGAATGGGAATAGAGTTGGATAATGGGAAGGGAGTCCTGGATCAGGATGCAATTGTAGGGAGCCAGTAAGATTAACAGGTCCACTACAGAGCACAGCCAACAGAAAAGAAGACATGAATGGTTACATTGGAAAGGAAAGCAGAGTAGGGGAAGAGACTCTGCCTGTATTGAAGAGGGAAAGTCACGGTAACTCAAAGAGCAGTCCTCGGTTCCTGCCGGAGCGCACTGAGCCACCGCTCCGCCAGTCAGGAGCCAAGGGGGTGGGCACATAAGCCCTGCCCCCTGCTCCCACCAGCCATCAGTTGGGACACGGTTGGGGGGGGGTGAAACGTTCCCCCGCCTCCCTAAGCCCCGGGGTGGTGGCCTTGGACTAGTAGGGGCAAATTCCACCTCTCGCGCAAGAGGTCATTCTGGCTCCCCCAGCTCTCGGGAGGGGCTCTTTAAAAAGTTATGGCTGCCGCCACTGTTCTCAGCGGCAGCTGCAACACCCGCGCCGGGGAAGGGGTGGGGCAAAATGTTCCCTTGCCTCCCTGAACCCCGGGGTGATGGCCTTGGACTCATAGGGGCAAATTCCACCTCTCCCCAAGATACCAACTAAGTTTGAAGAACATTGGACCAGGGGGTCCAATTCTATGGCCCCCCAAACAGGTTGCCCCTATCCCCTCCATTGTTCTCTATGGTGAGGTCATTCTGGCTCCCCCAGCTCTCGGGAAGGGCTCTTTAAAAAGTTATGGCCACCGCCTCTGTTCTCGGCAGAAGCTGCGATGCCCGCGCCGGGGGGGAGGGGCGCGGCGAAATGTTCCCTTGCCTCCCTGAGCCCACCATAGAGAACAATGGAGAGGATGGGGGCAACCTGTTTGGGGGCCCGTAGAATTGGACCCCCTGGTTCAATGTTCTTGAAACATGGTGGGTATCTTGGGGAAAGGCTCCAGCAGCTACCCTGCAATTTTGGAGCCTCTCCCTCAAACCCCCTCTCCTCCAGCCCCCAGGATATACCCTATGTTTTCACCATTGACTTCAGCAGCCCATAGGATATAATGGGGCCGAACTGCGGGAAGCCGATCAATATCACAGAATCTGATTCGGCTCGCAGCAGCCTGAAAGGGGCCCGAATGGCAGCCGGCTTGCTCGGGCTCCTTGCAGCCGCGGGGATCCTGAGCAAGCCAAGGGAAGGTGGTTTATAGTTGTGAGTGAGCGATTTGGTTGCTGCAGAAATTAGTTTGCTCTGGAGCCCTTCTTCCCGAGCAAAGACAACAATGTGTGAGCCAGAGGCTAAAAAACTGTGAGCTAGCTCACGCTAACTCAGCTTAGAGGGAACACTGCTCCCTTCTCATCATCCGCTTCTTGTACCTGAACATGTGAACTGCTGAAGTCCGGGGTGAAGCGTGAAGGACTTGACATGTGGCCCATAAGTCCCATGCACAGTCAGTGCTATACATACAGTGATGTTACAGCTACGGAGAAAAGTGGAGCAAGAGTTACATACACTTTTGGTAATGGCCTGCAACAGACAACTCTGAAATCATTTTAGGGTTTTATCTGGCCTTTCACGTTTTGAGGCATTCATTACAGCTGCACAATTATTCAATCATGTTCTATAAAAAACAAACTCTTGAAATTAGAATGGAACGGAATGATTAAAAATTCAGTTTCTCTACTGCGCTTAAATGGCCTCTCTCTGCCCCCCCCAATTAATATTGCAAAGTGCGTCCTCCTGATGGTCAGATACAGACTGCTGCTCTCTGAAATCACATTTACTTTCCGGATGATAAGCTGCACCAGCTACAAATAGGAGCCAGACAGACAAACAAGGGGTTTGACCAACACAAGCAAGAATCATTAAAGAATCGGATGTCGAGTCACGTAATTCCAGGCTATGTGAAAAGAGGAGTGTGCCAGTAATTTGCCCGCTAAATTCTGAGGCTGCTGCTATGTTTGGCTTTTTAAGGACCAGACCTTAGCCAGGTTAGGAGGGTATCAGTCCCCTTTGTGCTAATGCACAAATCCATTTCCAATGCAGCAAGTGCACAGTGAAGATAACAATCGGTGTCTTTATTCACTGGTCTTATGACTATGTTCATACAAAAGCATCACAAGCGTCCAGCTCTTCCTCGCCGGGCCAAGGGCCCCTGCACCCTTCAGGCTTTCCTTTCTGTCAGACAGCCGTAATGTTGCCAAGCTCGGGGTGAGGGCTGGAAAGATCCTGGAATCACCCCAGATCTCCAGACTACATAGATCACTTATTATTGATGCATTTATTTAAAAAGACCTGTTTCACTTCTCCCGGCGGAAACGGCTGCTTTGGAAGGTGGACTTGCATGATGTCCCTCCTTTCCCTAAACCCCACCATCCCGGGCTCCGCCCTCAAATTTCCATGTCTTGCCGACCCTGGAGCTGGCCACCCTCGCCCCGTCTCAGGAAGGGCCGCAGGATTCCGAGAGGGGGGAGGTTGGCAACACCCCTGGAAGACCCTCTCTTGCTGGCCAGCAGCCCTCCCTGGCTGACACGGGATAGGTCCCGCCCTTCCCCCCGGCCTTGCGTGGGCTGTCCCAATAAAGGCTTGACTGGGGGTGGGCCAACCCTGGACTCTCCCAATGCCCTTTTCTTCAGGGGTGGGCCCCTGGTAATTGAAGGGCATCTGGGCCCTGGCTGGGTCTTCCCCTTTCCTGTCCAGAAGAGGAGGAGGAGGAGGAGACTGGATTTATAACCCTCCCTTCACTCAGAGTCTCAGAGCAGTTTACAGTCTCCTTCCCCTTCCCCTCCCCACAACAGACACCCTGTGAGGTGGGTGAGGCTGGGAGAGCTCTTTCGAGGACTGCTCCTGAGAGAACAGCTCTGAGAGAACGTGTGACTGACCCAAGGTCACACCAGCAGCTGCATGTGGAGGAGTGGGGAATCAAACCCGGTTCTCCCAGATTACAGTCTGCACTCTTAACCACTACACCAAGATGGCTCTCAAATGGTAGCATTAAAAAAAAGGGGGGGGGAGATTCCTACTACATCGGACCAAAGGTCTATCAGATACACTGCTGTCTGTGCCACCCAGTGGCCAACCACATGCATAGAGTTGCCAACTCTGGGTTGGGAAGTTCCTGGAGATTTGGGGGTGGAACCTCAGCTGGGTACATAATACCACAGAGTCCACCACCCAAAACAGCCACTTTCTCCAGGTCACTAGTCTGTCACCTGGAGATCAGTTATCATCCCGGGAGATCTCCAGACACCACCTGGAGGTTGGCAACCTGACACGAGTGGACAGGAGCTCAACACAACCCACGTTCCTGGTGCAGAGAGTGGATCTGCAGCCTCCTATGGTGGACAGGGCATGTTTTACAGGAAGCTGGAAAGGCCCGAGGAAGAGTTTGGCTTCTACAGAAGAGGAGCTTTCCCGTCTCCTCCGTGCCCCAACCACCTTCGCTGTAGATACAGATGCTGCTGCTGGGACAAATGCTCGTGTAGCACATGGCAAACATTTGGGATACCCCCTAAAAGAATCCGTGCACAAGTTGGATCCGCCTCACCTGCTCAAAGCCCTCATCCAGACTTGGGCGAGCCTCCCATGGTCAGCGCATGCTGGCTTATGCCAGACTGAGACAGGCATGTTTGGCAGCACATCTCATTTTTATTTCCTTCGGTGCTGGAAGGACAGCGGGAGAAGACGCGCTCGAGCCGGCTGGGCATGTCCACTCCCTGTTCAGCCCTATAAAAGAATTAGGGTTGCCGGCTGTGGGTTGGGAAAATACCTTGAGATTTTGGGGTGGACCCTGGGGAGGGGAGGGACCTCATCAGGGCAGGCTGTAGACTCCGCCCACTCAAGCAACCATTTTCTGCAGGGCAACTGATCTTGGTCGTCTGGATAGCGGGAGCTCTCCAGGTGCCACCTGGAGATTGGCAACTCTAAATGAATACAGTATGGAATTAACATGCAAGGGGAGAGGCGGTTGCTGATTTCAGTGGCTCTGCAAGTCCATGGCTGGTGGACGGCCTGCCTGTAATGGCTTCGGGTGTCATGGAATACAGAGGGAAGGGACGGGAAGCCCAAATGCTTTGTGCTTCCAGTCCCTCATCTGTCTTCCAAAACAGAAGTTGTGTGTCTCTCTGGAGGGTTAGGATTCAGAAGAGGTTGAGGAACAGGATGCAAAAGTCACCTGCAAGTCCCATTTTCATGCCAAGCTCAAAGCTGCTTCAAGCATCCTTCAGAGTTCAGAAGCTCAAGTGGTTCCTTCCAGAACTTTGACTCAGTCGAACCTTTAGACATTCCTATTCGAGAAGCTCGGGGAACACATATTTTTTGGTCCGGCTTCTTTGTCAAGGCCTAGAGGAAGTCTGACTGACTCAATGAAACCCTGCCGTTAAGAAGCCCCCGGGGCTTCGGAGTCCAAAACAGAAAGGAGGCAACTTTTAATGGCATTCTGTTGCTTATCTACATGAGCAAAAAAAAAAAAAAAGGTAAAGGGGAAAGTTATTTCTCAGAGCAAAACGCTGATCCTCGGAGATTTCCCCAGAGACAAATTCAGCAAATGGAAAAAGAACAGGAACCTTCCTTCCATAAAGCCAAAGGGAATTGTCAGTTCTAAGGCAGAAATTGGAGAACCCATTCAGGCACGAAGTGGATTAGGAGCTCTTCTATCAAAGGGCACGTGGGTCTGCTGGCTGGTTACGGTCCCTTGCCCGGCTGTCTCCCTCCCCTTTCATTTCCAGCTGAGGGGGAGATTGAAGAAGAATACATATTTTATAAACCCTTTTGGCAAGGTCTTTCAGAGGAGACCAAGATCTACGTTTTGAACCTGCAACCGTCGATGTTTACCAGCCTCTGGCATAGCCTTCTTTCCCTGTGACTGCACAGCTTATAAAGGCATCCCTGTAGGAGTAACCCTCATATCCATGCTACCCTTGGGGGGACGGACTCTTTCTCCCCCAGGTAAAGCTGGAGGTAGACAGCTGGCTCCCCCCCCCAAGAGCTGAAAGAGCTCATGGGTGTGTAAAAGGTAAAGGTAAAGGTTCCCTTGCTCGAAAGCCAGTCGAATCCGACTCTAGGGTTGCGGTGCTCATCTCCGTTTCAAAGCCGAAGAGCCAGCGCTGTCCGAAGACCTTTCCGTGGTCATGTGGCTGGCATGACTAAACACCAAGGTGCACGGAACGCTGTTACCTTCCCACCGAAGTGGTACCTATTTATCTACTTGCAATTTCTTGCTTTCGAACTGCTAGGTTGGCAGGAGCTGGAACTAGAGATGGGAGCTCACTCCATCATGCGGCACCCGGGCCTCGAACTGCTGAACTACTGACCTTCCACAGCCTGCAGTTCAGCGTCTTACCCACTTGAGCCACCGCAGCTCCACCAAATTCAGCAAGTTTAATCTTCAGGTTGAGGAAGAATTCTGTGAAGAAAATCTGCCTTCTGTGTTGTGACTTTGAGCTGGTCCTAAGAAAAGTGTTGAGCGACTATGAACTGTTCCTCGTATGATACGGCAGCCTTACTAAAGTGAAAGTGGATATGGGTCTGGTCACTGCCTGGACAGAAGCCTTCCTGGGTGGGGAACAGGGTTGCTAGGTCCCCCCGGCCACCAGTGGGGGGTACAGTTGCCAGCTCCAGGTTGGGAAACTCCTGGAGATTTGGGGATGGAGCCTGGGGAGGTCAGGGACCTCAGTGGGGCACAGTGCCCTAGAGCCATTTTCTGTAGGGGAACTGATCTCTGTCGTCTGGTGACGAGCTGTAATTCTGGGGAATCCCCAGGTCCCACCTGGAGGTTGGTATCTCTATTTCGGAATCCTTTCTATACTTCCTTGTAGGCCGTGATAGGTAGAAATCAGGATATACATTAAATTAATGCAATTACTGTTCAGATTTCTCACCCTACTGGACCCATAAATGTTTTTGAGGGTGAATGAATGATGGTCTCTTGCTTTCAGGCTCTAGAAGGCATAGGGGAATTCTCTGAACACCCCGCCATTGGAAGAATTGCAATTGAAGGCTGAGTTTGTAGATTACTTAACTCCTTTGCCCTTGATTACTGGCCACTACCTGTGAATGGACTCTGCCTGAAAAGTACAGGAGGTGAGATTAAAGTTTTGTCTTGGGTGTTAGATCTTCGATGGCTCATTCACACTCACAAGTTGTAAAGCATTCTCCAAAGTGCGACAGGTGAAATTGCCTTTATCATCTCACTCCTATGTGAAATCCATTGCTGGTATACTTAAGAGATTCCGTCAGTTCCAAGGTTCCTCAAATTGGCTTGACTTGTGCTCTTTGTCAATTACGCATAGGCATTAATTGGTTCATATTGAACATAATCTCAACTCCTACAGAAGTCAATGGGAGAAGAATCAAGCCAATTGCCCTCGACTGTGAACGGAAACAAAAATCTTCCGTAAGTAACACGAAGCCACTCAGCGACTTAAAGGGTTCCAGTGATACCCTTAATACTTGTCAAACTGTGATTAACCCCGTCACCCTCTCTTATGATGGCCTTAAGCATAGCACCGTTCTTAAAAAGCCATAATATTATAAGCTGCTGTAGCCCCCGGAAATAAGGACAAAGCAGATTTATGATGCTGAAAACAACCTCAAGCATTTTATGGCAGGAACAGCCAACAAATGTTTTCAAGAAACAAACAATTTTCTATCCCTATGGAAGGCAGCAGTGCCCTTTATCATGACGCCTTGGTAGTTCACCAGCTCAGCTGCTCTCATTTGCTTTGTCTTTCACTCTCTCTTTCTTCCTTGCTTTCTTCTCTCCCTCCCTCCCTATGACTCAGGGTTGCCAGTTCCCATTGGGAAATATCTGGAGATCTGGGGCGTGGAGCCTAAGAAAGGCAGGGTTTGGGGGAGGGGAGAGGCTTCAATAGGGCATAATGTCTTAAGTGGCCATTCTCTGCAGGCGAACTGATCCCAGGAAGAGCTCCAGCCACCACCTGAAGGTTGCAAACGGAACAAAAAAACAACGGTGAACATCAGACCCCAAAGTATCAACAGTCAAACAACTTGTAAATGCAACGAATGATGTCTATCCGAAGGGCATACAAAATACGGTTTCAATACGTCACAAACAGAATTCTATTCTTTTTTTATGCAATGAATAATATCTGTTTGAAATGCATATAATTCACAATGGTGCAAAATTCAGTTCCAATAAATCATAAGAAGAGTCCTAGTCAACGTCGTTTCTGGATTGTTTTCAACGTTTCAAACGGAATTCTTCCTCAGGAGATATCCTATACAGAGCAGTAACCTTCAAGCTCTTACGATTATGTCTGTTTTCAGCAAGAGCAATAACCAATCAGCCGGGCACAGATCGCAAAACCTTCCCGCTTCGGCGGGAGGGTGGGATAAAAATAAAATAAAATAAAATAAATAAATAAATAAATAAACCTTCCTAAAGTGAATATCACAGGAGTGAGGGATATGGTTTTGGTTCTTACCCAGTAAGGAATTCTAGGAGAGAGACTCTTTCGATGAAGCAGAAGATTTTATTGGATATACAGCTTGCAAGCAGGGTGCCCAGCTCAGAGAACTGAACACACCGAATTGAGTTAATCAGCAGATATATATACTGTCTCGGCGGGGTGTGGAAAATAAAAAAAACCCTGTCTTGGCCTCCATTGGCTGGTGACAAAGACGTACAGACTTCTTATCCCGTTCGCCTAGAGGCTTCACATGCCGTTACGCCTATAACTCTCCCTCTTGAAGGTCTGTTGAGATAGCATATCCTGTAGTCCAAAAGTTACCCTACCTACCCCTATAGTGCTTCTACGTCTCCCTCCAGAGGGTCTGTTGAGATAGCATATCCTTTAGTCCAAAAAGTTACCCCACCCCAGCCAACAGTTAGTTCTCTCTCCAGAGGGCCTCCTTTTTCTTCAAGCCAGCTTGCTTAAGCATTTAGGTTCAGATACTATATTTTTATATGTAGCTAAGCACCTCTGGATTTATAAGATTCATGACCAGAAGTCCCTATTCTTAATTTTAGGTTGTTTGTGCAGGCCTACTGTCTGGTTTCATAATAAGCATCAATTGATTTCAAGCAATATTTTTCTACTACAGTTTAAAGGAAGGTATTTAAGATTTTCTTTATCAGAAGTCCTTTTATTTCATTTCTCACAGGAGTATCTGTCTGGATCCAAAACAACAACAACCTCGCTATCCCACTATCCAGGCCATAGAATTCGCCCTTCAAATCGGCCATTTTCTTCAGAGGAACTGATCCCTGTACTTTGGAGATCAGTTATAATTCTAGGAACTGATCCTTGTAGCCTGGGGATCAGTTGTAATTTCAGGAGGTCTGCACCCCTCACTTGGTGGCTGGCAACTCTATTCAGGGAGTTTTCCAATATAGTGACAAACATCCAGGATGAATGCTTCTCCTCAATAATTAAAAGTAGTTCATTTCTCCAGAAGAGGAAAGCTAAGGATTGGATCCTACAGGTTTGTCCTATTAGAAGAAATGCTTTCCTCCAGTGCAACATTCTTCCCTCTGATGCAAGACACTCCGCCAAGCATCTTGTGTCTCCCTTGTGCAACGAATTCTCTGGATTCCACCTCTCTGAAACGCAAAAACTGATATGCTTAAGGCTGAATCTCTGTTTCATAGGGTATCCGCCTTCCCTGGATGAGATAGTTTCATTTATTTGAATGTGGTTCTATTATATGAGGTTTCTTTGCTGCTCGTCAGTCAGTGAACATGGATGCAAACCTTGAGTTTTCCCCACAGCAACTATACTCTTCTCTGTTCCAGACATTTTGTTCTACACTGCAGTCTTCTGAAAGGCCACTGGAGGGCCACGTTGACTACCGAAAGGAGGAGAAAACCGTCGTGCTCGGAGCCGTCATGGTGGAACGGAGGTCTGAGTAAATTCATCAGCTCTGTTTAAAAAACCGAGGGTGTGACATGACCTTGGTTATTAGCTGAATATACATAAGGCGAGGAGAACAAAGGAGAGCGCGGCAGCTGCTGATTCAGTGTGATGCCGAAGACCGTCCGTTTCATCTGATAATATTTGTAATCTAAGAGAACAACATCGATTGTGGCAATCTTTGAACTAAGATGGTCACGTACACGGTCCTTTCACTCTCTCGCACACCAAATGAGATTGGGTAAAATAAAGAAAGCATTAAAATATGATGAAAGATGTTCAACCTAGGGTTACCAACCTACAGGTGGGGGCCGTGGATCTCCTGGAATTACTATTGATCTCCAGATGACATGAATGGCTTGCTTTATTTACTTATTTGAAAAACAATTATGCCACTTCTGAAGAAAACGGCTTCTTTGGAAGGTATGCTCTACCTTGGTCCCTGCCATCCCTAAACCTCGCTCTCCCAGGCTCCACTTTCAAATCTCCAGGTATTTCCAGACCTGAAGCTGGGAACCCTATCGGTATGCATGCCACATTCCTTGAACCCAGAGCCCATCACCTATTTTGGCAGCTAATGGAAAGACCTTTACCCCTGCAAATCTGTTATTGGTGTAGTGTAGGGGTTTCAGTGTCAGACTAAGATCTAGGGCTGCGGACACGGGCGCCAGTTGAAGCGCAGGGGAAGAGAGGCTGTTTCCTCCAGAGGAATATGACACGTAGTTGTGAGATCGCACGGCCCTTTGAAACTGTGGGTGCAGTTGTGATCAGACACAACTGTGGGTGAGTCGTGGGTTGGTTTTTTTCCCCCATTTGGTTCCCTTGCGCATAAATGAGCAATCAAGGAATCGCACCTCCGCACTGAGGGCCCCCTATGGAGTATGCAGTGATGCGCACACTGTGAGTCACCTTTGGCTAGAACATGGCACGGAGTCGGGATGGCCTGATCAGACCATCCTGACAGCATCCTGAGGGATCAGACAGGGGAAAGTCCGCCCGTGGCCCACCTTATCCGGATAATACTGGACTTTCCCCGGTGTCTTTTAACTCCACTTCCATGGCGGAACAGCACAGGTTGCTGACGACTGCGGGACGCTTCCCAGCTGTTGCTGTCTGATCACTTCCTTTAGATGTGTCAGGCATTCGCGCCTATGTCGGATCTAAAGGAGCGTGTGATCGCAGCCTAGAAGAACCAGGTTCGAATCCCCACTTCTGCCATGGAAGCTTGCTGGGTGACTGTTGTGAACTGCTCTTAGCTTAGAACAAGTATTTGGAACACAGACCGGACACAGTCTTCTGGTAGGGGTAAAGTTTAATCATGCTTTAATCTTGCCCCCAGCAGTCCAGTATATTAACCATGAGGTCACCACATCCCTTGCTCAAAGCCTATTAACAAGTCAAACAATCTGAACAAACAGAATGAACTAGAGGTTTGGGGGTAGAGACTGCCCAATCTCAGCAGTCAAAAGGGGACGGGATTATTCTGCCCAGGCTTCCCTGGCTGCTACTGCTTACAAGACCCTTCTCACGGGTCCTGTGCTCTGAGTGGCGAAGGCAGCCTTGCTGCGGCTAAGTGATGGCTGAGATAGTTCCGGAAGAGTTGCAGGGCCAGGGAATTCAGGACCATGAGATCATGGAGCACTCACAAACCCCCTCAAGGAATTCTAGTTCAGTTGAGGCCTACGATGGCTGTTGGAAAGTCTACCTCAGGCACGTTGCTTCCCTCATGCGTCACCTCTGCGTGGACTACTACCCCATATCGTTTGAGAATCTCAGGTAGGAGGCCTTGTGACATTTTGTTAATGGGTTGCAGGATGTTCTGCCAAACTAATCTTAAAATCTGGAGCCAGTCTTGCCCCCACCGGCCTGGTCCCTGAGCTAATCAGGAGCAGTAGCCTGGAGGTTTGGGCACCAAAGGTGATATCTGTTTCCACACAGCCCAGAACTGGAATCTTCTCACTGGAGTCTGTCTAAGACTTGCTGTTCCAACAGCAAGCCTTAGACAGACTCCAGTGAGAAGACTGCAGTTCTGGGCTGTGTGTAAGAGACCTGTGAGAAGGGACCTGTCAGTCACCTTTGGCTAGTTCCTGGAATGTTCCTTCCCATAATAGTGGCAGAAGCACCTGTGCCTACTTCTAATTAGACAGTTTTAAGCATTTGAAGGGCTGTCCCTTAGAGGAGGGCAGGGAGCTGTTCCTGTTGGCAGCAGAGGAGAGGACTCGCAATTAATGGGTTTTAAATTAAGGGCGGGAAGGTATTGGCTAGATAACAGGAAAAATCTTTTTACAGTGGGAGTTGTGCAATAGTGGGATCAGCTGCCTAGGGAGGTGGTGAGCTCTCCACCACTGGCAGGGATGCTCTAGGCTGATCCTGCCCTGAGCAGGGGGTTGGATTAGATGGCCTGTATGGCCCCTTCCAACTCTGGGATTCTAGTTCTCCTAATCATAGTAAGAGTCACCATGATGGGATCAATGTGCGCCCTTTGAACTGTGAAGTGTCCATATCAGCTCCTGCTGTACCTCTAGCGTCTGAGGGATACTTTCAAGTGTTGAGCTCTGTGGTGTAATGGTTAAGAGCGGCACGGTGTAGTGGTTTAGAGCAGCAGACTCTGGAGGACTGTGTTTGATTCCCCCCTCCTGCACATGAAGCCTGCTGGGGGACTTTGGGCCTGTCACAGTTCTCTCAGGACTCTCTCAGCCCCACCTGCCTCACAAGGTGCCTGTTGTGGGGAGAGGAAGGGAGGGTGACTGTAAGCCGCTTTGGGACACATGAGGCCTGCTGGGTGTTGGGATTCTTAATTCAAGGTTGATGGTTGTATTGCAAACACAAGAGCCACACTAAGGTCCCTGCCACACGGCAGGGAAAAGGACACTCGAACTGCGGCTAATGTGAGCCGCAGCAAAGTTGAGACGGCGCGGCGGGATCTCACAGATCCCCTGAGCCGCGGCACCGTCGCTCCCCGGCACGATCAGATGCCGGGGAGAAAGCGACGGTGGGGAGGGGAGCCTGGCGAACTGCGCATGCTCACACATGCGCAGTTTGGCCAGGAGCCAGGGATGCGCCGGCGCAAGGACGCGCCGGCGATCCCACGGTCAGCGTTGCTGCGGCCCTTCGAAAAGAACCAC
The DNA here is from genome assembly GCF_001447785.1 of Gekko japonicus. Taxonomy (NCBI): domain Eukaryota; kingdom Metazoa; phylum Chordata; class Lepidosauria; order Squamata; family Gekkonidae; genus Gekko; species Gekko japonicus. The sequence continues at coordinate 596,540 of NW_015177029.1, read as the reverse complement.
CTCGGTAGGTTCTTTTTTGGTGCGGAGCAGCGTTGGAAGGGCCTGATCAGGGACGGAGACGGTACTCTTCCCAGATGTTGCGGTGGGATCACGCCCGTTTGCTCCGCCCCCGTTCCGTCCCGCTCCCGGCCCAAAAGGCCTCGTATGGACAGGACCATAGTAAAAGAAAATATCTTTACTATAAAAACAAAATAAAACATGGGTATGGTACTTTGGATAAAAGAAATAAAATAACAAGTTACATGCTTGTAGTTACTCTCAGTAATATATGCTAACAGCTACATCTTTCTATCTCTCTTGGCTTCTAGAAGAGAACTACCTCTTTGGTTCACACAAAGGGCCATAAACTTGTGAATACATTAATGCTAGATCAAAGCATTTCTACAAACAAGATGTTAGTTGACCAATACAAAGGTTACAGGTCACTTCATTAGGATAAACAACTCCCACAAACTTTCCCGCGATGAATACATTATGTAACGTAACGTCCTGTTTGCTAACAAACAACATTTAACTCTGTAATGGCTGAAGTGTAAGCAACTTGCAATTCCAACACTGGGTGACCTTGGGCCAGTCACGGTTCTCTCAGAACTCTCTCAGCCCCACCTACCACACAGGATGCCCGTTGTGGGGAGAGGAAGGGAAGGTGACTGTAAACAGCTTTGAGACAAATGAGGCCTGCTGGGTGATGTTGGGCTAGTCACAGTTCTCTCAGAACTCTCTCAGCTCCACTAACCTCACGAGGTGATTGTTGTGGTGAGAAGAAGGGAAGGCTGCTTTGAGATTCCTTAGGTTAGAGAAAAGTAGGGTATAAAAAACAACCTAATAGGTTGCTACGGCAAACTTTTTTTCCAAATGACCCTCCCTTTTGCAGTAATGGCATTCGAGGAAGTGGCGGCTACAAGCATGGACGGCTTCAAAAGGGAATTAGATAAGCATATGGAGCAGAGGTCCATCAGTGGCTCTTAGCCACAAGGTATAGATAGGAACTCTCGGTCTGGGGCCAGTGATGCTCTGTCTTCTTGGTGCTTGGGGGGGGGGCAAAAGTGGGAGGGCTTCTAGTGTCCTGGCCCCACTGCTGGACCTCCTGATGGCACCTGGTATTTTTGGCCACTTTGTGACAGAGTGTTGGAGTGGAGGGGCCTTTGGCCTGATCCAACATTGGCGTCTCCTATGTTCTTATGACATGAATAAATCTGCAAATCTGTGGGTGGTGTCGGTCTGGACAGCAGTAGCAAAGTTTCTGCACAGGTGTTGTAGTGGCTGACTGCATGGCCCCCTGTCCTTCTGGGGTCAGGACTGCCCGCTGACGCCCGCGTTCTACGGACTGGTGTGCTTTGGGTTCCAAGTTGGATATCTTTTTCTCCCTGGTCTGCAGGACTCCGTTGCACAGACTGTTATACCTTAAGCTGTCTTTAAGGTCAGCTGAAAGGTGGAGTTGAATAGTGAAGACTTGGATGCCCCCGCACAAGGAGATCTTGTAGCATCTCCTACAGCATATTTCAGAGGAACAAGTGGATGCAAGGTGTTTAAGTGTTGCCACAAAACAGCTCTGGCTTCTCCTTGGGCTCTGGCACATGACTTACATTTAAATCTTTGCATGATAGCAGAAGGCTTTGGTTTACAGTGGTTGGCCATTGCCTCTAAAATGTCAGTACAGGATGCTTTGTCAACATCCTTTGGACCCAGCAGGTCTCTCTCTCTCTCTCTCTCTTTTTTGAAAGTATCCGAAGGTACATATTTATTATTTTCTTATAATGCTAAACACAGACATAAACCACTACAACAAACAACATATATACCAAGAGACTTGTTACAGTTTGTTGCTACACCTAATCAATCGCTTCATTATTCTCTAATATTTGTTAGTATTCTCTAATTCCATTATTATATACTAGGGAGCAAAGGCCATTGTGGATGAAGACAATGGGCCCTAGAAAGGTAGGGTGGGTGGGTGGTAGATAGATAGGTAGATGGATACAGAGAGGGGTTTGGAGAAAGAGAGGAAGGAAGGAAGGAAGGAAGGAAGGAAGGAAGGAAGGAAGGAAGGAAGCCCATGAACTTCCTTGCTGATTTTCATTAGAATGTCCTCGAAGGAAGGAAGGAAGGAAGGAAGGAAGGAAGGAAGGAAGGAAGGAAGGAAGGAAGGAAGGAAGGTCGAGGGGGGGGAGACATAGACAGACAGTCAGTCAGTAAGCCAGACAGACAGGGAGGGAGGGGGGGAGAAGTCAAAGCGATGGGGATGAAGGGAGAAAGTGAGAGAGGGAAAGAATGAAGGGAGATAGGGAAAAACAAAGAGAGAGGAAGGGGGGGTAGTGGGGAAAAAGGGGCGGCGGGGGTTGGCTGAGCGCAGCTGTGGCCCCTTGCCTGCTGGCCCCAGAAAGCTGGCTAAGGTGTGGGGGGGAGCAGCGAAAATCCATGGGGCGGCAGGGGTTGGCTGAGCACCACTGTCGTTGCCCCGCGCCTACTGCCTCCGAAAGCTGGTGAAGGTGGGGGGGAGCGCGGAAAACAGGCTGTTGGGGGTTGGCTCACTGTCACCGCCTCAGAGGCGTGCGATAAAGGGGGCGGGGGAATCCGGCCGCTTCGAGCGGTGATGAGCTGCCGGCGGCAGCCTTCCACTGATTCCCTCCAGCCCTGGCTAGTTGGGCGGGGGGAGGGGGGAGTGTTCTGAGGTGGGATGTAGACTACACGGCCAATGGAAGCTGGGGAAGCTTCTGACGGACAGTTCAAGCCTCCAAACACTGTTGGTGTGCATTTTCTCTCCGCTGCGTGACCCTGCGTCTTACTCAATTATATATAAGGGAGAGATTACTACATACTCAAATATTATTTTTGCCATATCAACTTAATCTTTAACTCCATTCACATTATACCAATCATATCGTCTCTTCCAAGTTTTTTTAAATGTCCAGCAGGTCCTTGATGAACCCATAAGTGAAAGAGCTACAGACAGGCAGTAAGAGAGAGTTCTCCCCTTTTCCTTGAAAGGAGGGAAAAAAACAGATATTGGTACCTCGTCCCCCTTTTTTCTCTATTAAGATATGAACTGCAATTTTCTATCTTGCTCTATAGGGGGAGCTCACACTCCCTATCCAGTTGCTGGGCAGATTTCCGGCACGGTCCTAAACCGAGTAGCAGCTTTACTGAGAATCTGAAGCTGAAAACCCCGATCTGAGACTGTTCTTGCTTTGCATATATTTATCTTTCACACTTTCTCTTCTCTCCAGACCTCATCTACAGGAAAAGGGCGGCTTAGAGAGTGCCAGTGGGGTACTGCAAAATTTCCTTGTCTGATAGGGATCTAAATTGGGGTTGCCAGCTCTGGGCTGGGAAATACCTGGAGACTTTGGAGCCTGGGGAGGGAGGGGCAGCAGTGCAGTGGGGTATAATGTCATGGAGTCCACCCTCCAAAGCAGCTGTTTTCTCCAGGGGAACTGATCTCCGTTGCCTGAAGATGAGTTCTGATTCCAGATCTCCAGACCCCACCTGGAGGTTGGCAACTAATAACTTGCCCTGTGGTGCTGACTGCTGCTATAGTTTTTAGTCCCCCCCCCCCAGCATTGTCTTTGCTGAGAGAGGGAAAAGAGGGATTCTTTTATCTTCATTGCCACATGCTGTAAACTGAACCTAGCTTACAACAAGTACTCAGAACAAAGACCAGACATAGCCTTCTGGTAGGAACCAAGTTTAATAATGTTTTAACTCCATCCCCAACAATCAGGAAATTAGCCCTTAAGTTACCACAGTGACCTTGGGGCTAGTCACATACATTCAGACCAACGTACCTCACAGGGTTGTTGTGAGGGTAAAATGCAGGAGAAGAGAACAATGTAAGCTGGTTTGGGTCCCTGTTGGGGAGAAAAGGCAGGGTATAAATGAAGTAAGTAAATAAATATATTTGTTCATATGTTCCAACTGGGCAAATAAGTTTAGGCGGGACTAGATTTTTGCTGGTACCTAGAACTTGACAAAGGAAATCCAGAAAGGGGGGGAAAGTGACATTTTAGTATTTTCTTCGTTGGCACCATTTTGAAGGTCCACTGGTCAAATTTTGGTGTATGTGCACGAGACAGACAAGCCGTTTAATTCTGAGCAGAAACTGGGCTCCGTGGCTGCCAGAATGAGGAATAACTGGTTCCACAAAATGCCTTACAGCTTCTGGGTAAATGAGAAAACATTTCCTTCATAAAGGGAAGGCACTCTGTACATGTTCTGGGACACTTGGAAACATTCTTGGAAACATTCTTGCCAATTTGCCACCTCCAGGTAGGGAAACCCCTGGAGATTTGAGGGTGGAGCCTGGGGAAACTGGGAAGCTCAGTGGGGGTGCAACGCCACAGAGTCCACCCTCCAAAGCACCCATGTTCTCCAGGGGAAACTGGTCTCTGCAGTCCGGAGATGAGGGAACTGGTCTCTGTCGTCTGGAGATGAGCTGTAATTCCAAGGGATCCCCAGTTCCCACCTGGAGGTTGGCATCCCTATGACATACGCTCAGTGACATTTCCTTTTTGTAATTAAAACTTGGCAATTTCCAGTTCCAAGTGCCCAGCCATTGAAAACATGATTTAGGGCTGAGTCCTTACTTAAATAAAGCCCTGCATTGAAGTGACGGCATTTCAGAGTCGTAGAATAGTCTTTCTTTAAATTAGTGATCTTTTAATAATGAAGCTAAACAGTTCCTGCTGGTATTTAGCGTTCTCTTTGGCTTCTCTATATAAATAACAAAGTGATATATCAAATTATATCCAGGTATTGATGTGTTTTTTTCCTCCTGCACAGCAGAAGTTGTTCGTGAAATCTCGCTCATCAATCCTACCTGGCAGAAATGTCATTTTCTTTCTAACGGCAACAAGGATACCTGCAACAAGGACCGTGGCCCTTTTTTGCTTAAAATATGATAGCCAGTGGACATCTGGAATATTTATTCAAGGGCAACAGAGCACCCACATCTCAATATTAAATGCTATCTGTGGTCTTGGTTATGTATTACCCACTGTTGTGAGGTAAATTTCATGTCCTGATTCTCCCCCCCCCCCATTGGATATTAAAAAGTCTGATTTTCGAATTTCTCTAGTAATGATGGGATCTTAATCTGACCTAAACGTGCACCAAAATTCAACTGCCTGGGAGGTGTGGAAGTACTTCAACAATTTTGAGACTCTCTTCGAGTCCTCCAGTTTGAGGGAGAGGGGTGTTCCATTTTCAATGTTTTGGGAGTAATCAGTGATTACCACAAACTGCAGCTTTGTAACAGGCAGGGCTATTTTTGGGCAGGAACGCACAGGAATGGAGTTCTGGCTGGCTCCCGAGTTGGCCACGCCCAGCAGGAACTCATTAGCATAATAGGCCACACCCAACAGCAGAAACCCATTAGGATCGGCTACTTTAGGGGTGTGTGGCCTAACATGCAAAGGAGTTCCTGCTACCAAAAAAGCCCTGGGTTTTGACAACAAACAAGGTAAACAGAATAAGCAAAAGGTGGGTGTGGTTGGATGACCACACTTCTGGTAACATGGGGGTATGGCCTAGTATGCTAATGAGCTGTGTTGTCAGGGGTGTAGCCTAATATGCTAATGAATTTCTGCTGTTGAGTGTGGTCTATTATGCTAATGAGTTCCTGCTGGGCTTTTTCTACAAAAAGGCCCCTGGTAACAGGTGAGTGAAATATGGTGGAAAGTTCCATGGTTCTGGTGTGGTGCTGGTTTATTTTCACTAAAAATGTACCTGTGGGACCCCCAAAACAGGAGGGAAGGACCAGCAGCAGGAAAGAGGGTGAGGTAAGTCCAAAGTTTCTTTTATATTCATATAGTGTTGGCTACAGTGACTCCCTTTCACTAAATGAGAGACTTTCCTTTAAACCAGGGAGGCTTCTTGTTACAGCAAAATCTACAAGTCTTTCTGCATCTTCTTGTTCGTGGCACCACATCTCTGGAACTCTCTTCCCAGGAAGACTCGTTTGTCCCCTCCTGTTGCTATTTTCTGCTATGGGTGGTGGTGGAGGAGGAGGAGATTGGATTTATACCCCGCCCTTCACTACCCAAAGGAGTCGTCTCAGAGCGGTTTACAGACTCCCTTCCCTCCCCCTCCCCGCAACAGATACCCTGTGAGGGAGGTGGGGCTGAGAGAGCTCTGACAGAAACTGCTCTTTTTCAAGGACAGCTCTTATCAGAACTATGGCTTGCCCAAGGTCATCTAGCAGGTGCAAGTGGAGGAGTGGGGAATCAAACCCGGTTCTCCCAGATTAGAGTCCTCGCACTTAACCACTATACCAAACTGGGTGAAGACTTTTTGATTTTGTTTGACATGTTAAAACCGCTGTTTTAATGGCTGTTTTGATGTTTTGTGTGTATTTTAACTCTGTTTTTAATTGTTCTAATAATGTGTGTGGAGTTTGGGGGGGTGATTTTAATGACTTTAAAATTTGATTTTATCATGTAGATTTTAAATAATTAGCTGCCTTGGTGGCCCTTGTGAGGGCATAAAGGTGGGATATAAATTTTGAAAATATATAAATAACAACAGCAGCAATGGCAAACCAAGGCCCCAGTCTCACGGGGTAAAGGACGCGGCCAAAGTGCGGCTTTTTAGATCCGCACCAAAAGAGACACGCGGCGGCGGGATCAGACAGATCCCCTGAGCTGCCACACAGTTGCTCCCCGACACGATCAGATGCCGGGGGGGGGGGAAGCCACGGAAGGGAGAGCGAGGCAGCTGCGCATGTGTGCGCATGCGCAGTTCTGCCGGGAGCCTCGAATGCTCCTGAAGACGGGTGTGGCGGCAATCCCACGGCCATGCTTGCTGTGTCGTTTCAGGTAGGTACTGCTCTTTTGTAGGTTCTTTTTTGCTGCGTGTTATCAGCCTGAAGGGACGGATCGGGGACGGGTGCGCGCCGCTTCCCAGATGTTGCGGTGTGATCGCGCCCGTTTGCTGCACCCCTGATCCGTCCCTCTTGCGGGGCTAAACCCGTCGTGTGACCGGGGCCCAAATTTTATTCTGGGACAAGCTTTCATGGAGTAGATTGAGCTCACTTCTTCAGAGGCAATGAGCAGATTCCTCTCATTGCCTCTGAAGGAGCAAACTCTAGTCTGCCAAAAGTTAGACTGGAATAAAGCTCTTTTATGTTTTATGGTACCACAAGACTCCTGGTTGTTTTGCGTGCAACAGACGAACATGGCTGTCCCTATGGAATCATTCCACTGGAATTCCTATTGGAGAAAGACTCTTTACATCAAAAGAATTTTTTTTCATTTAACAGAATGGATTCATTGGATCCAATCCATAATGTCCCAGTGCCCAAATTAATTCAGTCTTTCTTTACTACAGAAATCCTGATTCTGCCAAATATCACCATCTATATTTAGTAATCAATATTTGCTAAATTCATTATTATAATTGAAAAGCTATTGTGGTTATGCTGATTTTGTTCAACTAATACTTTTTCTATTAATGGCATGCAAATTAATTAATGTGCACTCATTATTCAGTTTCATTCCCCATGGTGTAAAAACAACCCAGATTTATAAAATACAAATTGATAGTGTGCACTTTCACACAGTTTTCCTTTTGATTTCTTTAATTTTCTTTGACTTGAAGAAAAGACTGTACAAGTCTTAAGAATCAGTTACTAAACAATAGTGTTGGCTGTCTAACAGCCATAAGGAGGTAAGTTTCCTTTTCAAAAAATACATAGTTCCAGTTTCTCTTTATTTATTGATAATATTTATATCCCAGCTTTCAGCAGAAACATAATATCTAGAAATCAAAACTAAAATATTTACATCAAGAGTGTGTTAAAAATTAATCCTAGCTGTATATCTACTTCTGAACTTGACCCGACAATGCAGATCAGAAAATCTGCACAGTGGGGCCACATGCAAAAAACAAGCCCTTTGGTTTGCAGAAAAATCTGAGAAGTTTAAAAATAAAATGGGGGGGCCAACCACCCAATTATAAAGCAATTACTGCATGTGATTTCATGTGATGGAACCATAGAGAATGGGTCTGGAGGCAGTATGGAGATATAGAATAACTACTGTCCATTCTCAAATGTACCATTCCTGAGCAAGGTGATCAGACGAGTGGAGGCTGGCCAACTTCAGAGGCTCCTGAGTGAATCGGATTGTTTAGATCCATTCCAATCTGGTTTCTGGCCTAGTTATGGGACTGATATGACCTTGGATGCCCTGGTGGATGTCATGTGCTGAGAGATGGGCAGGGAGAGCTCAACCCTGTTAATTCTCCTTAGCCTCTTGGTGGCTTTTGATACCGTCAGTCATGGTGTCCTTCCGGATTGCCTTTTGGGGATGAGACTAGAAGGCACTGCTCTGTGGTGGTTCCAGTCCGACCTTGAGGGTATGTGTCAGAGTGCGCTGCTGGGGGACTTTTACTCTGCCCCTTGGCCCAGGGGGTTTCCCCAAGGTTCCACCTTGTCCCCCTTGCTTTTCAACATCTATCTAAGGCTGCTGAGAGAGGTCTTCTGGAGATTTGGGCTGAGCTGCCACCAATGTGCAGATGACACTCAGCTCTGTCTCCTGCTAACAATGGATCCCATGAAGGCTGTGGAAACTGTAAACTGCCTGGAGGTAGTTTTGGAAAGGATGAGGGCTAACAAGCAGAAACTTAATCCCAACAAGACTGGAGGAGCTACTGGTGGGGGGGAAGGTCTGACCTGGGTAATGTATTATACCCTGTTCTGGATGGGGTTGCATTCCCCTTTAAGGAACAAGTTTGTACTTTGTGGGTGTTCCCAGATCTGGGCCCCCTGTTGGATAAACAGATGGCAATGGTGGCCAGGGATGCCTTTCACCAGCTTCAGCTGGTGAGGCAGCTGTGGCCCTTCCCGGACAGAAAAGAACTTGCCACAGTGGTGCATGCCCAGGCAACATCTAGATTAGATCACTGCAGTGCACTCTATGTGGGGCTGCCCTTGAAGACTGTCTGGGAGCTACAGATGGTACAGCATTCTGTGGCCAGAGTGTCCAGTAGAGTGGGTCTTAGGGACCATATCACTCCAATCTTGTTCCATCTACACTGGCTTCCAATTTGCTTCCAGGCTCAGTTCTAGGTGCTAGTGGCCCCGGTCACTCTGGGGGAAAAGGTGCGGCTGAAGTGCGGCTTTTTTGAGCCGCATCAAAAGAGAAGCGTGGCAGCGGGATCAGACAGATCCCTGAGCCGCCACGCAGTTGCTCTCCGGGAAGCCACAGATGGGTGAGCAAGGGGAGCCCGCTGCGCATGTGTGCGCCTGTGTGCGCCTGTGCAGTTTGGCAGGGGGCCTCGCATGCTGCTGGAGATGGGCACGCCGGCGATCCCACAGCCGCCCCTGCTGCGGATTTTCTGGTAAGTAGTAGTTTTTTGTAGGTTTTTTTTTTATCTGCATCTTCGGCCGGAAGAGACGGATCGGGGACGGGTGTTCGCCACTTCCCAGATGTTGCGGTGTGTTCGCGCCCGCTTGATGCGCCCCCGATCCATCCCTCTCGCGGATCAAAGCCTCCCGTGTGACCGGGGCCAGTATTGACCTTTAAAGCCCTGTATGGCCTGGAACTAACATTCTTTAAGGACTGCCTTCTCCTGTACCAACCTACCTGTTCACTCTGCCTTCTCCTGTATGAACCTACCTGGTCATTCCAGTTGTCCTCAGAGGCCCTGCTTCTGTCACCTCCACCATCTGAGACTAGGTAGGTGATGACCAAGGAAAGGGCCTTCTCCATTGTGGCAACAAAACTTTGGAACTCTCCCCCTGAGGAGATTCTTCTGCCTCCCTCTAATACTGTCTTTCACCAGCAGGTGAAAACTTTTTTGTTTTGTCTGGCATATCCCCAATAACGGTTTTTGGCCCTCCTTCCCAGAATCATAGTATCACAGATTTGGAAGGGACCTCCAGGGTCCTCTAGTCCAACCCCCAGCACAATGCAGGAAATTCTAGTGTTATTTTTTTTTACGTGTTTTTAAATTGAAGTTTACACATTAAACTGTATTTTAATTGTTTAAATCATAGACTCATAGAGTTGGAAGGGACCTCCAGGGTCATCTAGTCCAACACCCCTGCACAATGCAGGAAATTCACAACTACCTCCCCCCCCCACATCTCCAGTGACCCCTGCTCCATGCCCAAAAGATGGCAAAAAAACCTCCAGGATCCCTGGCCAAAATTGCTTCCTGCTCCCAAAGTGGCAATCAGCATTTCTCTGGGCATGTAAGGAAGGGCCACGAGATCTAAGCACTGAGGCAACCCTTCCTGCCCTCCCTTCTCGTGATCTGCCTACGTTCACAGAATCTGCATTGCTGTCAGATAGCCACCTAGCCTCTGTTTGAAAACCTCCAAAGGAGGGGAGCCCACCACCTCCCGAGGAAGCCTGTTCCACTGAGGAACTGCTCTAACTGTTTTAATGTTTTTACGTTCACCACCCTGTGGACCTTGATTGGGTGGAAAGGCAGCATAAAATGTTTTAGATGCAGAGGTCATTTCGGGGGGAATCGTGGGGGGAATCGTGGGGGATCGCAGTTCCCCCGGGTGAGGTACGGGGGGCGGGGCACATGACGAAGCCCCGCCCCCTGCTTCCGGCCGCCTCGCTTCCGGCCCTCATTCAGCCAGGAGGAGGCAGGAGAAGAAGGAGGGTAAATTGCTTCCTCCCTGCCTCTCCCCACCCCTGCGGCCTTATGACACACTTCCGGTGATGTCAGGGGGTGTGGCATATGCTAATGAGTTATGCTAATAAGTTCCCCTAGCTCTTTTTCTACGAAACGACCCCTGTTTAGATGAATAATAAAATATGAAGGGGATAGATGGAGCTACTAGTAGAGGCAGTGGGGAGACAGAAGGAAGGAAGATGGGGCAACGGGGCAAGTGATGGAGGGCGGGGGGTTGGCGGTGGTCGACAGTGTGTATCCTTGGCATGGACTGGGAAGGCATGAGACAGTGTGATTTCCCCTCCCTTGCGGTTCTTTGCAGTTCTCCCACCCGTCACATAGTATTCCAGATGGATTTAAAAATCTGTACAACAGGACCTGGAACAGCAAGGGGAGGTTTTTCTACTATATTGGGTAAATTTCCAAGATTGAAAAAAAAAACCCAAAACAAAATTAAATAAATTAAAATGAGTGGTGGGGAAGGTCTAGGCATAGTTTGGGGATTCTCCAGGTTCAAAGAGAAACAAGACGACCAAAGGAAAAAGAAACTTCAAAATGACCTGATGGGAACGGGGCATGCTCCAGGAGGCATATGGGATATGGAGATTTGGTTAAAGGAGGAGAAAGAGGAAGACAATAGAGGCCACTCAAGCACCCAACAGCTTGGAGAATCCTGTAGAATAAAAAGAAGAGGAGGCTGGATTTATACCCCGCCCTTTACTCGGAGTCTCAGAGTGGTTTACAGTCTCCTTCCCCTCCTCTCCCCACATCCTGTGAGGTAGGTGGGGCTGAGAGAGCTCTTTGAGACCTGCTCTTGAGAGAACAGCTCTGAATAAACTGTGACTTGCCCAAGGTCACCCAGCAGCTGCATGTGGAGGAATGGGGAATCAAACCTGGTTTTCCCAGATTAGAGTCCATGCTCCTAACCACTACACCAAACTGGCTCTCAGTTTCGATACTCTTCTCTTTCCTGCTACTCTTTCAAGGCCCCTAGTTTGTTTTTAGCAGTCACTGGGGATCCTACATCTCATCAATGCATCCCGTCAGAACATCTAGTTTGGCGCTTCATCGCTACTATCTTCAGCCGGATTGGTGCCTGACTATTTAACATCCAGCAATCCCATTCTTTGCTGCCCCAGCCCAAGATGCCTATGAATAGGTTTCGTCAACTCAGATGCTGCTGCTTAGTCCCCGAGAATTGAATTATTTGGGGCCCTGGCAAATATGCCAGTGCAAATATTTATGATTGGGATGTCAGATTAGAATTTGAAGTCGATGATGATTAGCCCTGTTCATTTTCTTGGGTGATTGCCTTCCCTTTCCCCATTTCCCATTTGATGTCTCTTATTTTCCAAAGCAAAGCTCCAAACCTGTCTGCACAAGTCCTATTCATCACAGCCGATTTAGGCTGAGCTTGGATTAAGAAATGCCAGTCCATTAAATGAAATTGTATAAAGGGAAATTGTACTCCTTAGCAAGCGGGTCTCCTCCCTGTTGAATACTCACCAAATTGCAGTCACTGTAAAATATTAATTTCTTCTTGATAACTTGCTTTTAGGGATGCTGTACCGGTTCCAGTGAAAAGCTCCAAATTTCTAATATAATGTGAACGTTAACAGCTGTCTCTAAGGAACAACGACACACATTTAATTTGCATTGTGTATTACTGATGAATATATATTTTTAAGTATCTTTTCTGATTTACATGTTATTTCTATTCACTTTTGGGTGGCACACCATCCCCCCGCCCTGCAAAGATACATGCAGACTGGGGGGAAATTATATACACAAAGTATGCATTTGTGAGACTGACAGATGGGCCCATCTATACTGTGTTGTGCTTGGAGCCTGGAAGCATTGAACACAGAATGGCTGAGCTGATATGATATTATAGAATGCTCACAAACATTCCAGCTTTGTTTCTCAGCCACAGAGCAAAGTTGGCGGTAACCAAATATTCACACTGTAACTGCTGCTAAAAGGGATTGTAGCCGGTCTTGGAACTAAAATGACCTTGGGGGAAGAAGGAGTTGGGGGGGGGGCACTGGGGAAGTTGGATTGGAGGAAGTTCTACAAGGTAAGGAATCGTGGAGAGCCCGGGGGATCTCAGGGGAGGTTGAATGAAAGGTCTAGAGAAGAAGTTTGTTATATGAAAAGCACCCTATGGGAAAAGAAAGTGGAAGAGACTCAGGTCCCATGACCCTGAAGGGAACTGTAGGAAAGGAGAGGAAAATGGGAACAAAATCTGTGTTCTGTACATGGATCGTCGCATACAGGTTAATACAACCAGCAGGAAAATCCAGTAATAAAAAGTCTGCTGTTGTTAGGTGTCGACCTCAAGAAAGCTCTTGTGGAAGTTCCCTGAAAGGGCTGTCAAGTTGCAGGCGACTTACGATGAACCCACGAGGTGTTTTCAAGGTCAGAGATGGTTTGCCATGGCCTGTCTCCATGTAGTGACCCTGGACTTCTATGGTGGTCTCCCATCCAAGTACAAACCAGAGAGCTTCCAAGAGATCAAGCAAGCCTTCTGACCTGGAGAGCCCAGGCTAGCCTGATGTTGTCAGATCTTGGAAGCTAAGCAGTGTTGGCCCTGGTCAGTATTTTGAAGGGAGACTTCCAAGGAAGGCCAGGGTTGTGACGCAGAGGCCTCTGAATGTCTCTCGCCTAGAAAACCCTACAGGGCCATCACGAGTCAGCTGCGACTTGATGCTCCCCCCCCCAAAAGTTCCCCGAAAGGAGAATTTTTGTGACAGCATTGAGACCTAGCAGTTCCAAAGGGACATAGAGGGCCAAGAGGCAGTAGGATGGAGGGCAGGGGTATGGTTCCCAACCTCCAGGTGGGGCCTGGAGATCAGCAATTAGAACTGATCTCCAGACCCCGGAATCCACTCCTTCTGGAGACAGTGGCTCCTGTGGGAGATGGGACTCTGTGGCACTGTACTCTGCTGAGGCCCTCCCCCTTCTAACCTCTGACCTCCCCAGGCTCCACCCCCCAAATCTCCAGCCATTTCCCAACTCAGGGTGGAGAGAGCTGTATGTTGCAAATGAATTATGATCTAACTTACTAGCCAGTTCTTTGGCTATGTGTTTCTAGTGTGAATTTACTTTTCCTCCTTGTACCCTAAAACAAGGCTGGAGATTCTGTCTATTCCAGTGATAAAATATCCACGAGATTCAGAGCATGAAGCTCGGGCCTGAGAAGAAATGCTCACACTTCCTATGACCAACAAAGCCGTTTCCCATTAATTCTCTGTGCAGTTCTACAGACAATTTCTCTATCAGGCCACTTAAAATGACTTCGCCAATCTCAAGCCAGTGCATCTGCTACAAATGGTGAAGAAGAATGTCCGCAATGCAACCATTAAATTTTTTAGGACAGGGGTTGGGGGGGCTCTTTTCCTTTATCATTTGTTTCTGTGCCTTTAAGACACATTGCAATCATACCCCGCAAGGCTTATTTATTGCCAAGATAGCTGAAGCATCAAATGAAAACTGTGAATTTGATGGTTTATCTCAAATCTTGCATTTCTGGGCTTTGACCCCCCCCCTTCCCCCAATCCTGCGACGTGTGATAAAAATCACTAAGTCTGGTGAGCTTGATAAAGTTGCAAAGTAACGGCAGAAAATTGCACATGGACGAGATGGATAATTCAAGTTCAAATCAGGAGGTCAACTTATTCTAAGATTGCTCCGGTGAGATCTGCAGAATTTCTATTAAAGGGCGTCTCTGGAGTAAGGCTCAGATCCTTAGTTCCGAGCAGAAAACTGTCCTATAAACCACCCGTCTCATTTTAAGATCACCTTTCAGTGAGCTCAGGGGCAGCATATATGGTTCTCCTTTCATTTAACCTAGTCCAAGACTGTGTGGCTGCCCCATAGTCACCCATTGAGTTTCATGGCCAGTGTGATCTAGTGGTTAGAGTGTCAGACTAGGCCAGTTTTGTGTAGTGGTTAAGTGTGTGGATTCTAATCTGGGAGAACCGGGTTTGATTCCCCACTCTACCACTTGCAGCTGCTGGATGACCTTGGGCAAGCCATAGTTCTGTCAGAGCTGTTCTTGAAAAGAGCAGTTTCTGCCAGAGCTCTCTCAGCCCCGCCTACCTCACCGGGTGTCTGTTGTGGGGAGGGGAAGGGAAAGGAGTTTGTAAGCCGCTCTGAGACTCCGAGTGAAGGGTGGGGTATAATTCCAATCTCCTCCTCCTCCTCCTCCTCCTCTTCTTCTCCTCCTTCTCCTTCTTCTTTGCTCTGGGAGACCCAGGTTCGAATCCCCACTCTGCCATGGAAGCTTGCTGGGTGTCCTTGGGCCCATCACATACTCTCAGCCTCACCTACCTCACAGGGTTGTTGTGAGGATAAAATGGAGGAGAAGAGACCGATGTAAGCTGCTTTGGGTACCCATTGGGGAGAAAGGTGGGGTACAAATGAAGTCAAACAAGCAAATAAATAAAATGTCAGAGGTAGAACCTGAACTCAGATCTTCCCAGTTTGACATTCCAAACACTATACCTCACTGGCTTGTTAACTGTGAGTACCAATGACTGATTCTGTGCAATTGGTACGATTAGAACTCTGAAAAAGAGTAGTTTTGGGAAAGTGTAATGAAAAGACAATGACATTTTTCTCAGTTGGGGAAGAATAACAAAGAGGACTATGGCAGGGTAAGAGTGAGTTCAGGTATGAAACTACGTCCTCCGTGCGTGATCCTTCAACATTCTCCCAGCCATAATATTTCCCCCTAGTTAGGAGGGAAGGGGTATGTTGTCTTGGCTACACTTCAGCATGTGGCCGGTCATTCAGGGTTTGCATCAACCTTTCCAGCAACCAGTGAAAACAAGGCAGACATCAGGATACCATGCAAAGGCTAGGCTTGTGCTCATCACCATCATGTATTATCCGGAAGGAATTGGTGTATATTAGAGCTACTATTAGCCACTATTGAATAGATGCATATATCTTGGAAATTCATGATCTGAAGAAAAAACAACACAAACTGACGTTTGATAAAGACGCAGGTCGAAACGGACTGTCAAGCTCGAGAAAGTTCGTCCTTGCTTCTGCTTGCTTCTGCTTCTTGAAGACTTCGGTCTCTTGATGTTACTGATGTATTGAAAAATTAAAAATACCATTAATGTTAGTTTGAAAACACATGAACTTGTGATCGTTACCAATGCTGACATCTCCACGCCTCTGTATATCACACCAATGCTGATATCTCCATCCCTCTTCATATCATATCTAATCCAATCATGCCTGCTATTGCCATTCAGCATCTGAAATCATCTTTATAAAGTTTATATCTCCGGTACCTTGTGTTACATTTTATGGCACCTACGGCCCACCTGACAAAGTGACATTATGTCAGATCCAGCCCTCGTAACAAATGAGTTCGACACCCTTGTGTTAGAGCTTTTCCTGAATTGTACCAGTTCTGTTTTAGGGGTGCTCTAGGAACACCCTTCGAGTTTACATGAAACAACAACAATGGCCAACAGGGCTGGTCATTGCTCTGTGTGGACCAAATATCCCCCCAAAAATATTACCCAGAATGCTCTGCAAAGCACAAAGGCTTCTGGCAGATGCCAATGCAGAAATTGTGTCTCGAAGGCAGAACATTTGCAGATCACCAGCCTAGGGGGATCTTTGAAGTTCCTTGGCACCTGACAGGTCTTTAATTTTATATCAAACACATTTCCTTCGACATCTTAGAGTGTCTTTCCTTCAGCGCTCTTCAGCTAAGTCAACTTGTTTTGCTTTTATGTCCCTCCCTGATCTTCATTACTTGATAACATTTATCCCTCAGTGACAAACAGCCTTTCCTGAAAGACCGGGAGATAGTCATCTATTAAGAAGGGAACAGTTACACATGATTATTCTTGGAGATTCTCTTTCTGGACTGCTGTAAATTGGTGACAGAAACACCTTTTATGTCTCTTTCTCTCCCCACCCCTCCCTATTTCCCTCCTCTGGGATAAAGATGTCTGTGAGGTGGAGGCAACGAGGAGCTCAGGAGCAAGAGACTTATGTGGCTTTAGTACATGAATCACAACGGCCGTGCCTCCTCCACAAAGAATAAGGAATATTTTCCCCTCACTGTGAGGCAGAGCTTTTTATATCAGCGCAGTATTTTTCAAGAAGAATGAGTCTGTTCAGGCTGTGGTAATAATGAAAAGGTTTCCTTGCTTTGGGCTTCATTTTCGCTTTATGATTACCTGCCTGAAATGGGGATCAGTCATATCGGCAGGAAACGGCTTTTCCTTCTCTCATTCTTCCCATTCTTTCCTTCTACCCTGATTCACACATCACAAAGTACGCAAGCTGGGTCCAGGGTGCACAGCCCAGTGTCCAGGCACATACACGTTGTGGGTTCTCCTCAGTGCCCATGTGTGGGGTGCCCAGCTGGGAACATGACTGTGCTACACCAATCAACCAAGTTTATTGTTAACAATCCTAGATCAGCCAAAACTGTGGTACACATGGAGGAGGGGCTTCATAGAATCATAGACTCATGGGGTTGGAAGGAACCTCCAGAATCAGCTAGTCCAACCCTCGGCACAATGCAGGAAATTCATAAATACCTCCTCTCACACCCCCAGTGATCCCTTCTACACACCCCAAAGATGGCAAAAAATCCTCCAGGATCCCTAACCAAACTGGCTTCAACCTTCCTCCCAGTACTATTTTCCCCACCTGTAACACCCCCTGGGGTGTGCTGTTTGAACCACTGTGGAAACCCATGTGTACACTTGTGGATTTCCTCAACAGGTCAAAAGGCACTCCTTGGATCATTTCAGGTCAAGAAAATGATAGGGAAGGGGAGGCTGAAGTGACTTCTCCACGTGCACCACAGTCAGGATCCAAACTGAGCACTGCATGTGTGGGAATTGAAGAGAACCTCAACACTACATGTGACTGTAACACAGGACCCAAGGTTGGGGTCCCTAGACACAACCTGTGTGCTCAGCGATGTGTGAATTGGTCTAAACATGATGTTGCTGGTGAGGATCAACAAGTTTACTTGTGGGACCCTGCACTCGGATGGCATCTCTCTTAAACTGGGTTGTTACCCATGCAAAGCAGTAACATGGCCACGTAGATGCTTTACATGAGTAGAGGCCCAGTTTAAAGAAGATGCTGTGTGAGTGCAAATCCCATGGGTGATTGCTCTGGTCAGGGCTTTTTTGGTAGAAAAAGCCCAGCAGGATCTCATTAGCATAGTAGGCCACACCCAACAGCAGAAACTCATTAGCATATTAGGCCACACCCCTGCTTCTTCTACCTGCTTAGTACACTGAAACCAAGCCTCAAAATGAGGGGAAAGGACTGTATGCGGCAAACGTCCCACAGATAAATGGGACTCCAAGCTCAGTCTTTTCTCAAATCAGAGGTCTCTGTCAGCGAGCGTTGAGAAGCAAGGCATTGCAGTGACCAGTTAGTGGGGAAGCACAGCAAAGGCATCTAGTGGCAGAATTCGGAATTGCAAGATAAGCAATTTTTGACGCAAGATCTATGCGCTCAAATACCCAACAGCAGGGCTTTTGGCGAGGGAGGGGAGGGGCAGGCTTGGAAGCCAGCTGGATCTCCGTTCCTGTGCGTTCCTGCCCCAAAATAGCCCTGGCTCTGGTCCTGCCAGCAGCATGTTTAAATCAAGCTTTATGTGTGTTTGTTAAGTGCCGTCAAATCACTTCCAACTTATGGCAACCCTATGAATTAATGGACTTCAAAACGTCCTGTCATTATCAGCTCTGCTCATGTCTTGCAAACTGAGGGCCGTTGCTTCCTTTACGGAGTCAATCAATCACATGTTGGGTCTTCCTCTTTTCCTTCTACCTTCAGCTTTTCCTAGTGTTGTCTTTTCCAGTGACTCTTGTCTCCTCATAATGGGACCAAAGTACAATAGCCTCACTTTAGTCATTTTAGCTTCTAGGAAGAGTTCGGGCTTGATTTGATCTAGAATCCACTGATCTCTTTTTGTTGGTCCGTGGTGTCTGTCAAACTCTCCCCCAACAACACAATCAAAATGAATCAACTGTCTTCCTGTCAGTTTTCTTCATTGTCCAACTTTCACATCCATACATAGTAATGGGGAATACTATGGCATGAATTAACTTGATCTTGGTCGCCAGTGACACATCGTTACGCTTAAGAACCTTCAAAAGGGAATTAGATAAGCATATGGAGCAGAGGTCCATCAGTGGCTATTAGCCACAAGGTATAGATAGGGGCTCTGGGGCAAGTGATGCTCTGTCATCTTGGTGCTTGGGGGGGGGTCAACAGTGGGATGGCTTCTAATGTCCTGGCCCCACTGGTGGACCTCCTGATGGCACTGGTACTTCTGGCCACTGTGTGACACAGAGTGTTGGACTGGATGGGCCATTGGCCTGATCCAACATTGGCATCTCTTATGTTCTCTTATGCTCTTATGTTAACCTTTCCTAGCTCCTTCGTGGCTGCCCTTCCCAGTCTCAATCTCCTTCTGGCCCCTTGGTTGCAGTCTCCCTTTGGGTTGATGAGGAAGCCAAGGGATAGAAAATCTTGAACAATTTCGATTTCTTCATCATTGACCTTAGAGTTGTGTAATTCCCCAGTAGTCACTACTTGGGTCTTCTTGATGTTCAGCTGTAATTCTGCTTTGGCTTTTTCTGCTTTAACCTTTATCGCTAGTCATTAAGGCCAATTAATCAGCCTCGCAGCGTGGAAATGAAACAAAAACCAACAGGAGGCGAGTCACGGTGCTTCGATGGACTCAACGAGGCGCATGGATGGTGAGAGAGGCTTGGCTTTGGCGGACAGCCACTCCATACAGACAAGTCTATCAATGAGAAAGGTGTCATATACAGATTTTCTGTTTAGTAGACCTTTCCGCCTCAGGCTTCTCGTTAATCATTGTCTCCCTGACAGGAGCACTGCCCGGTTATCCGGACTTGTATGTCATTTATCAGTGTTAAGTACAAGCAAAGAACATCCCTTTAAACCCTCTTTAACTTTTCACATGCCTCTGGCCTTGAATAATGGGAGCTGTCTCTTAGACCCAAATATCCCATTTTCGTCCTTTTTTTGTTCGATTCTGTTAGTCGCAGAATAATTGATTGAAATGGCAATAAGGACTCTTGGAAATCTAAAAAACGATTCTGCTTCTGCATGGGTCACCTTTTGAAAAGAGAGAGAATCAGATTTGAGCAGAAGGGTTGTAAAATGGCCTCCTTTGATGGCCTGTGAACCAAGTAACATTTTATAGATCCACCTAAGCCTGTGTTATGTAAGAACAAGCATACATCTTTCTGGGAATGTGGAACTCCTATAACTTAAACATTGCAATAGAAAACTTAGAGGAGGAAAGTCTCAGCAAATTCCTTACAGGTATTTTTCTGGCTAGCCAATTGCATCTGAGCAACTGAGGGGCTGTGGCTCAGTGGCAGAGCATCTGCACGGCATGCAGGAAGTCCCAGGTTCGAGCCCGGTATCTCTAGTTAAAAGATCTGGCAGTAGGTGATGTGAAAGACCTCTGCCTGAGACCTTGGAGAGCGGCTGCCAGTCTGGGTAGACAAGACTGACAGTGACGGACCAGTGTTCTGAGTCAGTATTAGGCAGCTTCATGTGTCCATGTGTGTGTCCAACTCTTGGAAGTTTGTTTTCTAACTGAAGGACTTCCTGTAACATTTTATTTACTTCAAATCAGCACCCAAAGTCAAAATAGAAAGGCAAATTGTAACAGAACAACCCACATTTTAGTTTCATTTTGCTCTCTCCGGCCATGTTATTCCTATGTACCAGCCATGATTAGCATGCTGAGGAAGTGCATGCTAATATTCAGCACTGAAAGAACGTCCTTCCTCCACGTTCATGGACTTAACAACAAAGTGAGGAACTCTGGTAGCTGCAGAAGCGCACACATGGGGAAAGAAGTGTGGGTTGCCAACTTTTCAGTCAACCCCTACCTTTCGCAGCAACTTGATCTTCAATACTTAGTAGGCGATACCTGGAAAAACATAACCTGTCCGCATGCTAATATTCAGCACTGAAAGAACGTCCTTCCTCCACGTTCATGGACTTAACAACATAGTGAGGAACTCTGGTAGCTGCAGAAGCGCACACATGGGGAAAGAAGTGTGGGTTGCCAACTTTTCAGTCAACCCCTGCCTTTCGCAGCAACTTGATCTTCAGTACTTAGTAGGAGATAACCTTTGCCTCCATACCTGGAAAAACGAAACCTGTCAATCCTTGTATATCATGCATATCATATGAAAAACCAGGGCTATTTTTGGGCAGGAACGCACAGGAACGGAGTTCTGGCTGGCTCCTGAATTGGCCACGCCCAGCAGCATAATAGGCCACACCTAACAGCAGAAACTCATTAGGATTGGCTACATTGGGGGTGTGTGGCCTAACATGCAAATAAGTTCCTGTTACCAAAAAAGCCCTGGGTTTTGACAACAAAGTAAACAGAATAAGAAGCAAAAGGTGGGTGCGACTGGATGACCACACTTCTGGTAACATG
>NW_015177029.1:561007-575400 GCF_001447785.1 Gekko japonicus | reverse complement strand
AATATGCCAATGAGCTGTGCTATCAGGGGTGTGGCCTAATATGCTAATGAGTTTCTGTTGTTGGGTGTGGCCTATTATGCTAATGAGTTCCTGCTGGGCTTTTTCTACAAAAAAAGCCCTGTGAAAAACTAGAACTGAAGGACCCTTCAAAGAGGTGACCACAGCAGGAGAGCGTCCGGTCACTGTTCCAGGCCTGAGGACTGCATGACTTTGAGGAATATGGTGGCCAGCGAAGCATCACCTCAGTGTGACGTGGTTGTGTGATTTCTGAAGGCGTTTACCAACCACAGAACAGACTGGCTTAGCTAACCCCAGCCTCCTCTGGCCCTTTAACCTGTTGGCTGAGTTGAGACATGGTTTAACCAAACCATTAAACCAACTATGGCTAGTTTAGGGTTGTTAAGGGGGAAGGGAATTTCATTTTAAAAAATCCACTCAATTGATTACTCTTATTCTCCTTTTTTCATGTTTGAGAGATTTCTCTTTCTCTCGTTATCCTCTTTGAAGGGAGATCAGTGCACGTCTTTTGTAACTTCAGCCCTTGCGGTTGTTTTATGTTACACGTGAGATGGTGGTGCTCTAGGGAAGGTTTGGGAAGACATTGCCAGCCTCTGCGCACCTAGAATAGGGGTCCCCGACGTGGTGCCTGTGGGCACCACTGTGCCCAACGGCAACCTTTCTGGTGCCCACTAAGTGTTTTTAGGAAGGGGGTGGGGTCAGGTAGGGCGTATGCCCACCAAGGCTTCTCATTGACTTAGGGCTGCCAAATCCCCCCGGGGGGGCGGATTTCCCCCCGCTTTGGAGGTCCGATTTCCGCCCCCGCGGAATCGGCCCCAGATGTGACGTCATGACGCCGGGCACGCTGGGGGCGGGGCCACAGCCATTTGAGGGGAAAACTCTATGTTTTCCCCTCAAATGGCGTGCTCGGGTTTGCCAGCCGGGAGCCCCCCACCACCAGGTAAAAATCATTTGGCAACCCTTCATTGACTACTGGAGATTTGATTGGCTGTGTAGATTTTTAAAAAATGTTACTTTGTTAGCAGTTGCCGCCACCACACAAGCTGTGAAGTTAAGCTGTGGCAGCCATTTTGTGGAAGGCTTTGCCTCCTGCGGTAGCCATTTTGAGGCTGACATTTTGTTTCTGTGCCCACTATGCTGGGTCAGAATTCCAAATATGCCTGCAGGCTCAAAAAAGCTGGGGACCCCAGATCTAGAGGGGAATCCTGAAATCTTGCAGAACCTCCCCTCCAGCCCCTCATCTCTTCAAATTGCACTTTGATCAAAACGGAACTGAACCGAAGCGGACTCCAAATTCCTGAAAACAGGAAAAGAAACAAATTGTTGGACTTCAGGGAGAAACCGGGTAAAGAGGAATTAAGAGAATGTCTCTTAACAATGCTAAGCTAGTTTGATTCTCTGCATGTAGGCCACTCCATTAACTGTGGTTAGAACAGCCTGATCTTGTCTATCTCGAAAGCTAAGCAGGGTTGGTGCTTAGATGGGAGACCACCAAGGAAGACTTTGCGGAGGAAGGCTTGCCTTGGAAACACCTATGGGGTCGCCATAAATCAGCTGCAACTTGATAGCACATGACACACACGGGTTTGCATGAAGTCTAAATGCAGACGTCCAAGTTTAATCCTGGCTTGTTCTCTGGTGACTCCTTCCCAGTGCAATGTCACACATGATGCCAGCATGCCAGCATGATGCTCTAAAACCCATACTGTTAAGTCGCCCACTTAACAAAGGAGTCGGAGAGTGATTCAGCAAAAGATCAGCTTTATTCAGCAACTCGTACTCAACTCCAAACAGATCAACTCTGATAACAGCTTTTGCATTGAAGCTGTTCCTCTCCTGCTGAAATGTGAGACCTGGGTTTGCGGTCACATGCGCCTTTAGATCCGACATAGCTGCGAATGCCTGAGGGATCTAAAGGGCACGGTCAAACAGCAACATCTGGGAAAGGTCCCACAGTCGTCGGCAACCCGTGCTGCTCCGCAACAGAAGCGGCGTTAAAAGACATCAGAGAAAGTCCGGTCCTAATGCTTGCCTTTACGGAAGCATTTCCTCTACAGGAAAAATATAACTTGAGAAGAAGCCTTCAGAGAAGCCCCCAAGCCCTTAATCCTTATGCTGAGTGCCAAAAAATGATCTGTGCTGTGCGGTCACTTGCCTATGACAGATGGGCCGGTATGTCCTTGATACGGCAGTCAACTTCTGGCACAGATGACGATGGCCAGCCCCCGGGTGGCACCTGCAGACCTCTTGCTATTGCAATTGATCTCCAGACATTCAAGATCACAGTTCGCCTGGAGAAAGAAGAGGAAGAAGAAGAGATTGGATTTCTATTTTGACTCTGGGTGCTGATTTAAAGTAAATAAAATACCCCACCCTTCACTACCCGAAGGTGT
This sequence comes from Gekko japonicus, assembly GCF_001447785.1. Taxonomy (NCBI): domain Eukaryota; kingdom Metazoa; phylum Chordata; class Lepidosauria; order Squamata; family Gekkonidae; genus Gekko; species Gekko japonicus. The sequence continues at coordinate 572,989 of NW_015177029.1, read as the reverse complement.
CTCAGAGCGGCTTACAATCTCCTTGCCCTTCCTCTCCCCACAGCAGGCACCCTCTGAGGTAGGTGGGGCTGAGAGAACTCTTTCGAGGACTGCTCGTGAGAGAACAGCTCTGAGAGAACTATGGCTTGCCCAAGGTGACACCAGCAGCTGCAAGTGGAGGAGTGGGGAATCACACCCGGTTCTCCCAGAATAGAGTTTGCGCTTTTAACCACTGCACCAAAATGGCTGCTTTGGTGGGTGGATGCTATGACATTATCCCCTGCTGAGGCCTTCCTCTCCCCAGCCCCACCCTCCCCAGGGTCCACCCCCCCTCCAAATCTCCAGTTATTTCCCAGTCCAGAGCTGGCAACCTTAGTCTAGAATCAGAGGAGGAAGAAAGCCAGGTTTGCTTATCACCTGTTTGATTGCTCCAGGTTAGCAATCAAGGTGAACGCAAACTAGGTTGTGCGAGCTCAGTTTATATTCTATATGCCCGCTTTCTTCTTATTCTAACACCAGCTTCATGGAGACAGAGCAGAAATACGGGGCTACAGATCCTGCCCACCCCCCAAATTCAAACTGCCTCCTCTAAACTCTCTCTCTCTGTCTCTCTCCTAGCTGCAGCTGTGAGTGGGAGGGACTGGAAGCGTCAGGGGAGCCAGGAGTGGGGGCCAGCAACTTTAATTAAACACCACTAGGCTGGAATGCTGTGTTTTGTTACTCATGCGGCTTTATGATGCATTTTCATTTCGCCTACAAAGAACTAAGACGCACGCAGAAGCAGAGGGAGAGAACATTGAAGGTTATGAACCAAGCCAATTAAAAAGCAAAGTGAGGAAATTCAGACATTTGAAAAACTAACAAGTACTTTTCATCTTCAAAGTGCTCCATGAGCCCTAACTAATTATGCCTGGTCACGTTTCCTCCCGGGGCAGGGAAATACCACCTCGTCTCAAAGACTGGGCAGATGCACACCTATTGGGTTCATCGAGTATCCTCGGACTCTGCAGAGTGGCACAGTGGAAGCATTCTGGGCCCATAACTCCTAACTACATCTCTAGCTGAGAGAGAGGGCAAGACACTCAGTCTTACCCCCTCTGTCAGCCAGAGATGTAGTTAGGAACCTATCTCTGTCTCTCCTCTTTCCTATAAAGTATGTTCATTCCTAATTAATTCCTATGCCAGTTTAGTGTAGTGGTTAGGAGCGTGGACTCTAATCTGGGAAAACTGGGTATGATTCCCCACTTCTTCACATGCAGCTGCTGGGTGACCTTGGGTCAGTCACAGATCTCTGAGAGCTGTTCTCTCAAGGGCAGTTCTCTCAGAGCTCTCTCAGCCCCACCTACCTCACAGGGATGTCTGTTGTGGGGAGGGGAAGGGAAAGTAATTGTAAGCCACTCTGAGACTCCTTTGGGTAGTGAAAGGTGGGGTATAAATCCAATCTCCTCCTCCTCCTCCTCCCTTTATCTGCTCTTTAATCAGGTTGTGCACCCTTGCTGTGTTAATTACTCTGCCAACATGGACAACAGTCCTCAAATGTCCCTTCAGTTTCAGATTTGGCTTGCTTGCTAAAGGGGTGGATCAGAAGCTGAAGAGAAGGAAATAAAACCATATTTTCATTTACCTCTTTTCTGATCATACGAGCAGCTGCCATTAAAAAAATATTCTCTGGTACGTCGACCAGTGCTTCCCCCCCCCCCTTGCATTCCATGAAGGGGGGGGGCACCCTAGAAAAGCAAAAACGTGTGAAGAATCCAAAACTGGGTGGATCTGAAATTAGGTGCACCCAGGAACCCTCGCTGTCCTTTAAAATGGTGTGAAGCAGGATAGGATATGGTAACCAGAGGTCAATGTGGATGAGGCTCTGATACTTTTAATAACTGCTCGAAAAAAAGGGGGGGGGGATTTTGCACAAAAAGTCTGGGTTCTCCCATTCCTGCAAGTTCTGCAGCATCTGGCATATCGCCACCTTCTGTGCAGCTGAAACAGGCTGTTCGGTTGTCCCCTTCTAAACAAGCCTACCCAGGAGATCTCGATAGTTATCAGCCAGCCTCGAATGTTCCCTTCTTGAGCAAGGTGATTGAACAGGTGGTGGCTGGACAACTCCAAGCTTTCCTGGATGAGGCAAATTGTCTAGACCCCTCCCATTCTAGGCTTAGGCCTGCTAATGGGACTGAAGCCGCCCTGGTCACCCTGGTGGATGACTTGTGCTGGGAGATGGACAGAGGGACTGCGACTCTGTTGATTCTCCCGGACCTCTCAGTGGCTTTCAGTCCTTCTGGATTGCCCCTCTGGACTGTGATTGGGAGGCATCGTTCTATGGTGGTTCTGGTCGTACCTGGAGGACAGGTTTCAAAAGGTGGTGCTGGGGGACTGCTGCTCATCCCTCTCGGCCTTTGGCTTCTGGGTCCTGCGAGGTTCCATTGTGTCCCCCATGCTCTTCAACATCTATGTGAAACCACTGGGTGAGGTCATCCAGAGATGTGGGCTGGGCTGTCAACAATATGCGGATGATGCTCAGCACTATGTGTCACACTTCCTGTTCCTGCTGATCCCAGGGAGGCTGTAGGACCCCTGGACCGGTTAGGGTTGCCAGCCTCCAGGTGGGGCCTGGGGATATCCCGCTTTCACAACTGATCTCCAGCTGACAGAGATCAGCTCCCCTGGAGAAAATGGCTGCTTTGAAGGGTGGAGTCTAGGGCATTGTACCCTGCTGAGGCCCCTCCCCTCCCCAAACCCCGCCTTCTCCTGGATCCACCCCCAAAGTCTCCAGGTATTTTCCAACCCAGACCTGGCAACCCTAGAATCGGTGCCTGGAGGCAGTTTTGGAGTAGGGACGGGCTAATAGACTGAAGCTTAGAAGTGCTACTGGTGGGCGGAAGGTCTGACCCAGGATTTAAGGTGTCCTCTATTCTGGATGGGGTTGCACTCCCCTTGAAGGAACAGGTTCCTAGACTGGGGGTGCTCTCGGACCCAGGTCTACTGCCGGATAAGCAGGCAGAAGCTGTGGCCAAGAGTGCCTTTTACCAACTTGGACTGGTTAGCCAGCTGCAGCTGTTTCTGGGCAGAAAAGATCTTGCCACTGTGGTGCATGCCCTGGTTACATCTATTAGACTACTGCGATGCTCTCTCTGTGTGGCTGCCCCTGAAGACTTTTTGGAAATTTCAGTTGGTACAGAACGCTACAGCCAGGATGTTGACTGGGGTGGGTCATAGGGAGGATGTCACTCCAGTCTCTTGACCTATTTACACTGGCTCCCAATTTGTTTCCGGGCACAATTCAAGGTGCTGGTCTTGAACTTCAAAACCCTATATGGTTTGGGACCAATGTACCTGAAGGACGGCCTAATCCCTTATAAACCCGCCCGGCCATTATAGTCATCCTCAGAGGCCCTGCTTTGAGTGCCTCCACTTTCTGAGATGAGGCAGGTACAACCTGGGACAGGGCCTTCTTGGTCACGGTACCAAAGCTCTGGAACTGTCTCCCAGGGAGATTCATCTGTCCTCTTCTGTTGCTACCTTCCACCACTGAACCCCACTAGATATTGCTTTTGGTGGTTTATTGTAGCTGTACTTGGGGCAGGAGGGAACCAGCATTTGGTATTTCTTAGCTGCTATTTCGGACAGCGCTGGCTCTTCGGCTTGGAAACGGAGATGAGCACTGCCCCCTAGAGTCAGAGTCAACTGGCTCTTGAGCAAGGGAAACCTTTACCTAGCTGCTATTTTAGAAGAAACACGTGGAACGAAGGCCAGGGCATACAGTCTAGTAGCCACAAGGAGGCTGCTTTACACGTATTGGTTTACTGAATTTTTATCCCACTCCATTCCCCCCCCCAAAGGTTCAGTGTGATTTATAGCAGTTTTCCCACCCAAATACAAACACTTCTGTCCCTAGGGGTCTTACACTCTAAGTAGTTAAATAGTGTGGGGGATAAGAGGCCAATTGAAATGAAGTGACATTTTATAGATGTAAATGCTGCTATAAAAAAACCCGAAGAAAGACCTCGGAATTCATACCGTGCCATGCATAACCGGTCTCGCCATCCATCAGAAGGACCTGCTAAATGGCTATTTGTTGAAGAATGGCCAACATACTGTTTAGGGAGCAGAAATCAGTCCCCAGGGGTGGGGGTGGTGTTTCTGGAACTCCGCCACGGAGGAAGGAAGATCTTTGTCCACATAATGCTTCTTCTCTCTTGCAGCTGCACCAATGGTGTCTGTCAGAAAAGGTTTAGGAGAGTGGTCCATGTAGAGGGATACCAATCTCCAGGTGGTGACTGAAGACCTCCTGGGTGCTTGGGGGGGGTCAACAGTGGGATGGCTTCTAATGTCCTGGCCCCACTGGTGGACCTCCTGATGGCACTGGTATTTCTGGCCACTGTGTGACACAGAGTGTTGGACTGGATGGGCCTTTGGCCTGATCCAACATTGGCATCTCTTATGTTCTTATGTTCTCTTAACAGAGATCATTTCACTGGGAGAAAATGGCCACTTAGGAAGGCGGACTCCATGGCATTATACCCAATTGAATTCCCTCCCCTCCTCAAGCCCTGCCCTCCTCAGACTCCATCCCAAAATCTCCAGGTATTTCCCAGTCTGGAGCTGGCAACACTACCCAGGTAAAGAGCAGAGCTACATCCCATCCAGGTGTGGTGGTGTCTCGCATGTGACCTATTTATGAAGCATTGTGGCTGAGATGTCCTCTCACACTCGGGCTCTTAGCTCTGCCGTCTGCTCAGCGTGCTCCGCATCTTCTTTTCCGGTAGATGCCACTGGTGGGTGAGGAGTCTGGCAACTCTTCCCTTGCAATACCACTCCAAATAAGAAGGCTCAAACAAACAAACAAACAAAAAGAAGATCAGCAGTCATTTGCATCAACCACAAGTTTGGTCAGTCAACAGTATTTCAGAGGGATGGTCTGAACACGTTTCATTATGGGCCAGGTATAACTTCAGGTGTGATCTTTGCAGCTGACAGAAGGTGAAGGAGAAGGCAAGCTGGCCCCTTTCCCATCCATGGCCCTAGGAATCAAGTCTCCTAGGCATGGATAGAGTTGTTGCCGGGAGATGAACATTGGAAAAATCCCCAGGCCTTGTGCTCATGGATCGGAGGATCCACCCCCCACTGTCTTATGAGCTGGTATGGCCCGGTTAGTCAAATAAATTGTGTGCTTTATGTGAAATGCTAGCAGGGAATACTGTTTATTAAGAACATAGAACATGAGAGCAGTGCTGTTGGATTAGTCTAGCAGTCTGGTGTAGTGGTTAAGAGCATGGATTCTAATCTGTGAGAACTGGGTTTGATTCCCCACTCCACCACATGCAGCTGCCGGTGTGACCTTGGGCCAGTCACAAGTTCTCTCAGAGGTGTTCTCTCAAGACCAGTCCTCGAGAGAGCTCTCTCAGCCCCACCTACCTCACAGGGTGTTTGTTGTGGGGAGGGGAAGGGAGTTTGTAAACTTCTCTGAGACTCCTTTGGGTAGGGAAGGGCAGGGCATAAATCCAATCTCTTCCTCTTCTAATTCCACACAGTAGCCAACCAGTAGCCTTGGAGGGCCAACAAACATATTGTTTTAAGTATTCATAGTAGTATAATTCCAACCTTGACATCTTGACATTGTCTTCAGTGTTATAAACAATCTGGATACTGAAAGTTCTGCAAGGTTATGTTTTTCATGAAACGTTAGCACAACACTGAGCCAGCTAAATAAATCACAAAGAATACCAAAATGTGGTTTATAACTTGGCTTCTGATGATTTTTTGTGGAAACTGGTTGTCTGACTTACTTCATATCACTGTGTTTGGCCTTAATTGAATCTTGTGGCTTTCCAGATGTATTTGGCAGGGATCAGTTTAACTGTTGGATACACACTGTTGCACTTCATGTGTGCAGTCTGTGACACTGTAGTGCAATTACTTTTGGCGATACCACATGTTAGATCTTAGTAATATTATAACAAATTGACTGTTCTAGTTTTGCACTTTACCTAAATGCTTTGAGTGTATTGCTGTCTCTGGTTTGTTTCATCTCTGAGAGTTTCAAATCTTGCTGTTGCCATGATCTTTGTAGGGCATGTTCTGTATGGCTCTGAAAGTAAATACACATAGACATTTCATGCCGTAGTGGGGACCTGTGTAGATGATAATGTGATGTTAGGCTGTGTTCCAGCTGCAGGCTGATGTGACGTTACTACAGAGTTCTGGGGAATTCCTGGAGCACTGTGACATCTCTTCTGGATGAAAACAAAAAGGAGTCCACACAGTAGCCAGATTGGATTTATACTCTGCCCTTCACTACCCAAAGGAGTCTCAGAGTGGTTTACAATCTCCTTTCCCTTCCCTTCCCACAACAGACACCCTGTGAGGTAGATGGGGCTGAGAAAGCTCTTTCGAGGACTGCTTGTGAGAGATCAGCTCCAAAAGAACTTGTGAGGTCCCGTTCACACTAGGCGATTTGGGCCGGGAGCGGGACAGTTCGGGGGCGGATCAAACCGGCGCGATCACACCACAACATCTGGGAAGCGTCTTGCTTCCGTCCCCAAACTGGCCCTTCCCCGCACAAATCCGCCTCAAGTTGAAACCACCTACCTTGGTGGTTCAACTGGAAGCTGCGCTGCTAGCCGGGCGTTTGATCGCCGGCGCGTCCTTGCGCCGGCACAACCCCGGCCCGGAGCTGAACTGCGCATGCTCCGACATGCGCAGTTCGGCCGGCTCCCGGTTAGGGCCGTGTTTTCTCCCCGGCGTTTGATTGCGCCGGGGAGAAAAGGTGCCGCGGCCAGGGGGATCCCGTGGGATCCCGCTCCTAACCACTACACCAAACAGGCAAATGGTAAGATGAATGAACAGGGCAGGTTTCTTACAGATCCACACAGCCTGTCTCTTCTACCAAATGGCAATATGTACAACAAGTACAGTAAAGACTACAGCAGTCCTGAGTATACATGTGTTGCACTCCGTTTAAGCATATTAAATTATTCAGCAAATATTTTGCTTTTCAAATTTACCCTACATATCAAAAGGATGTGTTTAACTGATAAAACCCTAACAGCTCCTTTGGAGTCAATTATCAGTGATGTACAAAGTATTTTCCAAATTACTACATGAACCCAACTGCATCCGAGGGATGCCTCTAATCTCTCTGTTGTTGGAAATCCACTTTGAATTGGATTGCCTAAATATGGATTGACCGAGGTGATAGCTTGCTCTGCAAATGACTTGCGTTTGGATAGCGTATTCTTGTACCAAAATGCATGATCAAAAAGGGGGCCATATTGTGTTATTCTGTGCCGTTATGGTCTATTAGGTAAATATTATCTTCCTTGTGGGTTTGTTATAGCTATACTGTATACACACTTACCCGATAAGCCATATGGTCTTTCAGATAAATAAAATGTGTCTCCAGAAATTAGAAAGCAATGCAGCCCCAAAGCGGAATTGATCTCCTCAAGCCATAATGGGCTCAAGGAAACTATTGCTTCTGTATCGGTAAGAAATACAGCAACATATAGCTTTAACTCAGCATTACTATATATGTATTTTCATAATACATAATATAATTCCTGCCAACCTAGCAGTTCGAAAGCAAGAAATTGCAAGTAGATAAATAGGTACCACTTCGGTGGGAAGGTAACAGCGTTCCGTGCGCCTTGGTGTTTATTCATGCCGGCCACATGACCACGGAAACGTCTTCGGACAGCGCTGGCTCTTCGGCTTTGAAACGGAGATGAGCACCGCAACCCTAGAGTCGGATTCGACTGGCTTTCGAGCAAGGGAAACCTTTACCTTTACCTTTATTTTCATAATGTTTTATATGGGATTCAGGATTCATCAGTCCCTAAGATGCAGATAACTTGCTTCCCAAGGGTATGAACAGTACTAAAGGACATAAAGGAAAGTGTGATTATAATGGATAGCTTCATAATCCCAGGGACCCCTAAACTGGGCGTGATTATATTGAACAGCACAGTGTTGTGGCAGGCCCGTAGCCAGGATTTTGTGGCTTGTAGGGCAATTTTTTTCTGGTGGGGCTGAAGTTCTCAGAGCAGAAAGAAAAGCCAGAATTCTGAGGATTGTGACTTAGCTACTGTGGAATCAAGCCTTTTAAAATCAAAGCATAGAGGCTTCTGCAAATCTTAGCCCCAGAGTGTGACAGTAGCAGGCTGAGAATGGGGAGGGGGAAGGGAGAATAAATTTTCTGGTAAATGGTAGGCATGACACTGGAAATAAATTAACTGGGTTTGGCCAGTAAACTCACTCCAATTTGTATAAAAACACATAAAATTTTATTTACAAAAACAAAGGACAAGCAACACATAAATAGGGGAAAGAATGCATATAGTTCAGCAAGGAATGCCAACCAAAACAAAAAACCCTAGCTGGCTATTCTACTCACTACTTTCCTATCAGGCGCATAGATCTGACATTTCAACTGGCATTCCTAATGAGCGTAAATGTAATTTTTTAAAAAAATCTTACTTAACTAGAATTTAATTATTTTCTTTCAGCGGACTGGATTACGAACTTGTGCTCTTTCAGTCTTGGCACTTTAATGGAAATATTTAGATTGAAAAGTTTCTTGATCAGAGAAAGCTTTAGAAAGCACCTACAAAGGTTGCTGCTATGTAAGTTGGACCAAACATGCCTCCAAATGTTTGGTCCAATTTACATAGCAGCAACCTTTGTAGGTGCTTTCTAAAGCTTTCTCTGATCAAGAAACTTTTCAATCTAAATATTTCCATTAAAGTGCCAAGACTGAAAGAGCACAAGTTCGTAATCCAGTCCGCTGAAAGAAAATAATTAAATTCTAGTTAAGTAAGATTTTTTTAAAAAATTACATTTAATACAGATACATTAGAAAAGAAGCAAAGTGTCCGTCTCTTGTACTGTATTACTTGTCACAAAAAAGCAATGTGGTATCAATGACAATACATAATAGTTAAGTAAGACTTTAAAAACACCCTGATAAAAGGAAAGCAAAACATATTTTTATGAATGAGACTGCAATTCTGCAATTGTATAAATAAAATTATTTATTATCTATTTATTTTAAAAATTGTATCCTGCACCTCTACCCTCCCATTCATCAGAGGCTCAAAGGTGACTATTTAACGCTTATATAATGTCAACTTACTGTCTTTTTCAGCTTGCTGAAACTTTGCTAGTGGAAATATGAACCAGATAATCATTCCAAACTGTATGAATAGATAAATATGTTCATGAAGATTCATAATTCCAGAGGAAGTGCATTCTCCCACAGTGAGATGAGTGACTGATATTATTGTGTGAATGAGAGACAGTTTGGTGTAGTGGTTAAGAGTGGCGGACTCTAATCTGGAGAACCAGGTTTGATCCCCCACTCCTCCACGTGAAGCCTGCTGGGTGACCTTGGGTCAGTCACAGTTCTCTCAGACTTCTCTCGGCAAGGTGTCTGTTGTGGGGAGAGGAAGGGAAGGAGATTGTAAGTTGCTCTTAGACTCTGAGTGAAGGACGGGGTATAAATCTACTTCTCCTCCTCCTCTAATAGGAATGAAAAAATGTAGAAGTTTACATTAAGATCTAAAAGTTTTAATTAAAGTATCTTGGTATGCTGCACACATAGTACATGTTTATTGCTGAGAATTAATTTAGGTGTATCATTGTAACCTGCTCTGAGCCCTGCAGTGCAGTGGGAGGGAGGGCTAAAAATCCAGAGAGAGAAAGAGAGATGGTGGCTAGATAGATAGATAGATAGATAGATAGATAGATAGATAGATAGGAGGCCTTCACTTTTGAGACTGGCTGTGCTGCTCCACAGTTCAGAGTTGCGAGGGGATGAGTCTGAGCCTCACCAGGGCTCCACAGGGCCACATGGACCAGTGCTGGACCAGGAGGGGCACTTTTGAAGTGGCAGCAACTTGTTCTAAGAATGGGAAAGGGAGAATCCCAAAGACAATGCGACTGCCTTCCCCAGAACATTTCCCAAATGACATGGCCCAGCCAGGTAAGTTGCCATCTTTACATATTCTTAGGAACTCTGCAGGTGATGCATTTTTAGGGAAATGGAAATCTGTTTTTTCATCATCCTCTTGTGGTTCAGGTCCACTTTCTCTATTGGCCTTCCTTCATTTAGAAGAAGAAGAGAAGAGATTGGATTTATACCCTTTTGAGACTGGCTGTGCTGCTCCACAGTTCAGAGTTGCGAGGGGATGAGTCTGAGCCTCAGCAGGGCTCCACAGGGCCACATGGACCAGTGCTGGACCAGGAGGGGCACTTTTGAAGTGGCAGCAACTTGTTCTAAGAATGGGAAAGGGAGAATCCCAAAGACAATGCGACTGCCTTCCCCAGAACATTTCCCAAATGACATGGCCCAGCCAGGTAAGTTGCCATCTGTACATATTCTTAGGAACTGTGCAGGTGATGCATTTTTAGGGAAATGGAAATCTGTTTTTTCTTCACTTTCTCTATTGGCGTTCCTTCATTTAGAAGAAGAAGAGAAGAGATTGGATTTATACCCTGGCCTTCACTAGCCAAAGGTGTCTCAGAGCGGCTTACAAACTGCTTACCCTTCCCCTCCCCACAACTGCTTACCCTTCCCCTGTGAGGTAGGTGGGGTTGAGAGAGCTCTGACAGAAACTGCTCTTTTTCAAGAACAGCTCTTATCAGAGCTACGGCTTGCCCAAGGTCATCCAGCCAGGTGCAAGTGGAGGAGTGGGGAATCAAACCCGGTTCTCCCAGATTAGAGTCCACGCACTTAACCACTTAGCCATTACACCAAGCTAGTGTTGCAGCAGCTTGGAAGGTACCTGCTAAAATTCCTTCCCTCCCCACCCCTTCCTGTGCTACTGCTAGGGGCATGTTTATGTATCTTTCACTGACATCTATTGGCTATTCCCTGTAACGTCAATGAGATAAAATCCCTTCCAGTACTCTGCCCATGTATCACAATTTTTTTCTCCATTTCAGCAAAGGGGGAGTGTCTATCCCTGTTAACTGCCTGAAAAAGGGGAGGGGACTATAAAACTAGCCCTTTCTCCTGAGCAGTCTCCAATTGTTTCTAGCATCTTATTTTATTTTTCTCTGAAGGCTGTACCCTCCAAGATAAAGACATTTTCAGAGCAACTTTAACACCCCCTCTTTGTGTGTGTGTGTGGGGGGGCCTGGGTGGAATTATAGCTTCTTCTGATGGGGGAGTTTAAATATATTGATAACAAAAACCATCCCAGCTTCTGAAGAATATCTCGGCAGATATTCTGTTCTCGGGTTCAATTCGTATTCTCAGTACCACTATTATAATTTTATCATTTATATGCACCAAACAAAAGCGCTCAAGAATATATTAATGCCCTTGTTATCCAGTTGCTGCAGAACTTCCAAGGAGTAGTCATTATCTGGGGGGATTTTAATTAGGCAACAGGCTGTTTAATTGACAGGAAGTCCTTAAATTCTCCCTCTTTACTCTCCAAAAAGTGTAAGACAAGATTCCTTAAACCTATCACAAAATTGCAAAGTGTCGATGTGTTGCAGATGTTCTAGCAGAGAGAAAGGGTCACACTTGAGGCTATAAGTGGGAACTGCCAGGCAAGAATCGTCTTGATAGGGATAGGGAATAAATTCCTCTTTGTGATCAAGAGGATTGGGGGGGGGTGGGGGGGGGGGGAAATATAGCAACTTCTGGCTATGTGCCTGAGCCAGTATGACAAAACAGCAGAAATGGGAAAATATATAATCTTGCATGTTGCATATGAGACAAACACTAGCTCATAAAAAAGAATTCTTTTCCAGGGAGGATTGAATAGTGTTGATTCAGAAGTAAGATGGATTTATAAAGTTGTATTTCTAGAAGCCAGTATCAGAGGCAGCAGACCAGATATAGTGAGGCCCAGGGCTTTTTTTTGTAGAAAAAGCCCAGCAGGAACTCATCAGCATAATAGGCCACACCCAACAGCAGAAACTCATTAGCATATTAGGCCTTGACAGCATAGCTCATTAGCATATTAGGTCACACTTCCATGCCTTCCCTTGGCT
>NW_015177029.1:549071-560717 GCF_001447785.1 Gekko japonicus | reverse complement strand
TCCTGCCCCAAAATAGCCCTGAGGCCCACTCTGTGTGTGTATATATATGTGGAGAGGGTAGGTTGCCAACTCTGGGTTAGGAAAGTCCAGGATATTTTGGGGGTGGAGCCTGGGGAAGGCAGGGTTTGGGAGGGGACCTCAAGGGCTGTATAATGCCATAGAGTCCACCATCCAAAGCAGCCATTTTATCCTGGGGAATTGATCTCTGTCACCTGGAAATCAGTTGTAATTTTGGGAGATCACCAGACCTTACCTGGGGGTTGGCAAACCTAGGAAAGGGGCATTTTCCAGATCCTTCAGGGGCTCAGGACCAGTGTCCCCTCTAAGCTGAGTTAGTGTGAGCCAGCTCACAGTTTTTTAGCCTCCATCTCACACATTTTTGTCTTAGCTCAGGAAGGAGGGCTCCAGAGCAAACTAATTTATGCAGCAGCCAAATCACTCACTCACAACTTTAATGCCAGTAGCTCACAAAGTAGGATTTTTGCTCACAAGACTCCACAGCTTAGAGGGAGCATTGCTCAGGACCCCTTCCATCTGCAGATGGGGTCTCAAGAGTCCACCACAAGACTTTTAAACATTTCATCTCTCTCTCTTCCTCCCTCATTTTTCATGGGTGCTCAGTGTGTGAAAGACTGACTGATCTTGCAGAACAGGGAGGGTTTGTGGTTGAGAGACCATGACTTAGGACACCCGTTGATTTCATGAGTAGGAGCAAAGATTTCTAGCTCATGTTCTTTATCAGTTTATTTGTAAATATATGAAATGAAGTTAGAAGTAGACATTAACAGGTTTTTCATTTTGTTTTTATATTAAAACTTTTTTTAAAAAATCATTGTTATACCTGTTCTTTTTTCTACTTGTTCTTTGTTTAATCCATTTATACTGGTAACATCTTTACTATCTGCTCAGTTGGACTGAAATTCTCAGGAAAGGTGCCCCTCACACAAGAGATCTTTCCTACTAAATTTTAGCCAGATAGGAAACAGAGTCCACATTGAGTAGGCCATTAACATTCTCACTGGCTTAGCGGAGGAGCAGCAGAGTTGGGCAAGCCAAGAAAAGTAGATACTGGGCACAAAGAATTGTGAAGAGCTCATGAAAATTTTCATATAATCAATGGGAGGTAGTCTATTTTAAAATCAAAATGATTCACGTAGGCAAGGGGAGCTAATCCCTGCTTCATCCTGTGACCTACCTCAATTGTGCTCAAGCACATGAAGTATTTATGTCTCAGCCCAGTTCTGATTTTGGAAACAAGCCAAAAAATGTTTCAAACTCCTAAACTCAGCAAGGTGGTATGCAGGAAAGGGCAGGGTTTAACTCCCTTTTTCCATCTGATGTGATTTTGTTTAAAATTAGAATCCCACTACTTCTACTTTCTTTATAGGTCACCCTTTTCTCCTGCTGGTGAAAATCATCCTTGGGTAGATTTATATTCAGAAATGGCGCAGGGAGAGAGGTTTAGCACCCCCTCATTGCCCCCTTGTGGCTGCTTGTAATAAATATAGAAGAAGTTAAGAGACAGTGCTTTGCTCCTGCACATCTTCTGGTTTGCCTCTGGCCTTCCTGATTGTGGCCCCGGTCACACGGGCCGGAAAATGCAGGGGGGGGGGAGGCGTGGCTAATTGCCCCGGAGGAAAATAACGTGCAGTAGCCCGATCAGAAGTCCTTTGGAGGTCCCGTGGGTAGACGTCAGGTGCAGATCAGATGGCTAGTCTGCAGCACGGTGCGTTCAAACCGGCACTCACGCCGCTTCCTGTTTGTGCGCATGCTCCATTGGGTGCTTGTGCGCATCCTGTGGAGACTTGGAAAAAACCCCTCTTCTTTGCGACGGGACATGGGCAAGCACCGGATGCCACGGAAGTCCACTGGAAACATGGTCAGACGCCCACCCTTGCCCCGCGGTTTCCGGAATTAACTCCGCACCTTTGGCGGGGAGTCACGGGTTCGCCATGGGAGCACTGCGCTTCCCAGATGTTGAGGTGAGATCACGCCCAGAAAATCCGCGGGACTCCCGTGCCTCTCCCGCGGCAACTTTGCCGTGTGACCAGGGCCTGTGTTTCTCTTGTTTACTGATTGCAGTGCACACATATTGGGGGCAACAGTGGGAGGGCTTCTAGTGTCCTGGCCCCACTGGTGGACCTCCTGATGGCACCTGGTATTTTTGGCCACTGTGTGACAGAGTGTTGGACTGGGTGGGCCATTGGCCTGATCCAACATTGGCATCTCTTATGTTCTTATGTCACATGACTGCCATTGTCACACTCCTGCCTCCTCAGGCTGGCTGGCTTGACATTGCATAGCACTTATGTTCCAGGGAACTGATCTCTGTTGTCTGGAGACCAGTTGTAATGCTGGGAGATCTCCAGCCACCATCTGGAGACTGGTAACTCTATAAGAGTGATATTTGGCCTCCCTTCCAGTCTCTAGGACTGCTTCCCTATATGCCTGGGTCTGGGACAAAAAATTGCCCCTGTGCCTTGCAAGCACAGCTGGAGAGAGCACCTTGAGCCTATTCTGGATCCAATCAAAGCCCGCCTCCCAAGCCAGAAATGTGAGTGGTGTAGATGACCCTTGGAAGACCGAGCAATCAGTGAAGTGGTGAGAAGATCCGTGTAACACTGCAGATTGGTGAATGTCCTTTGTCACTACAGCCTTTGCTCTCTTGACCCTTCCTCTCTTGTTCTGACCTTCTCAAAGCCAGGACAACAGCCAGATCGGGAGATGTTCTTCCTATTTTTCTTTTTTGCCATCAAGTCACAGCTGGCTTATAGCAACGCCGTAGGGTTTTCAAGGCGGGAGCCATTCAGAGGTGGTTTGCCATTGCCTGCCTCTCCGCATAGCGACCCTGGGGTTCCTTGGTGGTTCCCATCCAAATACCAACCAGGGCCGACCCTGCTTCGCTTCTGAGCTCTGATGAGCTCCTGCTAGCCCGGGCTATCCAGACCTGGGCTTTCTTCCTATTACCATTATTTAATTTTTCAATTTTGGATTAATTATGACAACCGTTTTAAAGAAAAGGGTATGCTTCGTTTGGATTTTGGTTATTAAATGTCTGATAATGATTGCACATTGCTAGTTCAAAGCGTTTCATAATATGAAGCTGTGGTGTGCACACTTTATGTATCCCCCCCCCCCGCTCGCCAGGCGGGGGCTCCCCACTCTCCTTTGTCTGCCCCTAAGTTGATAGCGCTCAGCTGGACATTTACTTTTCATGATCTCTCCTCCTCCAAGTTTCAAAGGTGTCTTTGTGTACGTATAGCTAAATTAATTTCTTGCGGCACACATTGCCGAAATGTAAACCTAGCGCCACCTTGATTTCCCATGAAGATAGAACACATGCTGCTTCATAAAAGAACATGCAAGATTGCAGGACATTGTGGAAATCAGATGCTAATTACAAATCCAGATGGGGAAGACGGAGGGAAAGATGAACCAAGCACCAGGGGGCGGGGAAGAAGAAAAATGCTTTTCCCCCCCCCCCCCCGACCGTTCCATGCAACCGTCAATCATTTCTGAGGATCTAAAACAAAGTCTGTCTTTCTCTGTTAATCTTTTTAAAGGAAAACCTAGGAAGAGAAAAACGGATGATAATACTAAAGCCAGTGTCTGGTTTCTATTAATCTTCCTCATTTAAAGAGAGAGAAAAAAATAAAAACAGGGGAGAGAGGCGATCTGTAGCTCCGATGACTTCTGGACGTGCACAAGAGCTAAAACGTTAAGAAACCTGGTAACGGGTGAGGCAGCTCAAGGTGCAGGGATGAGCAGTGAATTATTTTTCCAAATGGCCATTGTTAAGACCCTGGCACCCCTTCTAGGGCATTATCGGGAAGACAGAGAACGAGAGACCAAGCATCAGTGACTCGGTGTCTCTTGTAATGTCTCGATTGGCCCCGGAGACCTCAGAGAGCAGCTGCCAGACCAAAACAAACAATGGGGTACATGGCCAAGCAATCTTGCTGAAGGTAGCTTTGTTTGTTCATAACTCAAAAAGGGCAGCGCAGATTCTGAAAGGACATTCCATCAGGCGTGGATCGTCCAGGTTGCTGGAAGACTGTGTTGGAAAAGTTAAAGCTAAAATATGTTGAAGGGGTTGTTAAAGTCACAGTGCAGAATATCACAGTGCAAACAGTCCGGCTTTTTTGCGCATTTCCTGCATCATATTTTCAGTGCCGGCAGATATTTTTTATAAGTAGAGGGACAGCTGAAAATCTGAACACAAAACACAACAGGAAGACTTTCCTGGGGAAGGTTTACAACAGATGAAACATTGGTGCTGGCAGTCTCTTTTTCCCTTCCTAGATTTTTGAAAAATCAAATTAGCTTTATTTGAGCAACGCTTGAATCCAATAGCACCTTCCAGACCGACGAGATTGCCAGAGCATAAGCTTTTGAGAGTCAAGGCTGCCTTGATCAGGCACAGGTAGACCCTGGAAATCTTGTGGGTCTCTAAGGTGCGGCTGGATTCGACTCTCGCTCTTCTCCTGCAGACCAACACAGCGGCCCACCTGAAGCGATCTCAGTTTTATTTGAATTTGCATGTGCCTGCCACTCTCACATCTTCCTATAGCAATGCCATGGTTTCCTCCCTCACCATTCCCCAATTTTGTCCACAGCTGCAAATCTAGCAGTATATCGAAAAGGCATACTTCACTGTGTGGTCACATTCGGCACGCAGCACGATTTAACCTGCCCATTTTCCCCTGTGGAAGGACATAAGAACACAAGAGAAGCCAATGTTGGATCAGGCCAATGGCCCATCCAGTCCAACACTCTGTCACACAGTGGCCAAAAATACCAGGTGCCATCAGGAGGTCCACCAGTGGGGCCAGGACACTAGAAGCCCTCCCACTCTTCCCCCCCCCAAGCACCAAGCATAAAGTGCATCACTTGCCCCAGACCCAGAGTTCCTATCTATACCTTGTGGCTAGTAGCCATTGATGTATCTCTGTTCCACATGTTTATATAATTCCCTCTTGAAGCCGTCTGTCCTTGTAGCCGCCACCACCTCTTGTGGCAGTGAATTCCATGTGTTAATCACTCTTTGGGTGGAGAAGTACTTCCTTTTATCTGTTCTAACCCGACTGCTCAGCAATTTCATGGGATGCCCACGAGTGCTTGTATTGTGAGAAAGGGAGAAAAGTACTTATTTCTCTGCCTGCTCTATCCCATGCATAACCTTATAAACCTCAATCGTGTCACCCCTCAGCCATCATTTCTCCAAGCTAAAGAGCCCCAACTGCTTCCTATAGCAATGCCATGGTTTCCTCCCTCACCTTTCCCCAATTTTGTCTGCAGCTGCAAATCTAGCAGTATATCGAAAAGGCATACTTCACTCTCTAGGCACATTTGGCACGCAGCTCGATTTAACCTGCCCACCTTCCCTTATGGAAGGAAGCAGACCCCAGAAAGCAGGTGGTTATAGGGGGCAATGAGGACCCTACAGATGTGCTCTGCCGATGGCAGTATTTTCCTTTAGTGCAAGGAGATGTCCCCTAATACAGAGCCAGACAAAGGGAAACGGGAAGTGTGAGGTGCAGAATAAGGGTGTGTGTGTCTGCTGAAGTTTCTGTTGCTGTTTATCCTGGGAGAAGAGGGTTAAAGGGCCCTTTGCCCTTTCTTCTGCTTGCGTTATAGAAACTGGCTGAGTTACATGCAAAAGGGAGAGGAGGTCCTTGGGAACTCATCAAAGGCAATGCTTTGGGCCAGATGGAAACCCCCTGACCCGCCACTGGCTTCTCTCTGATGTACCCTCTTTTCTGACTGACAGCCGTGGATTTGCATTCTTCCTTTTGTCTTCTTACCCGGGTCCCTTCGTATGTTCTAATTATTATCATTATTAATTAGATTTTTTTTCCCAAAAAAAAGGAAAGAAGCAAAATCTTGATTAGCAGACTTCTCCAACTGTATCTGCTCTTTTAAACAGAAATCTAGAATAAAGAAGTTGGTTAATTATAAAGAGGCAATTTGCTTAATTATTTGCTGGCAAGGAGAGAACAGTGGTCCTTCATCACTTCTACCTCCTTTACAGAAGGTTAAGAGAAGGCTACTTCCCCCGCCCCCTCGCCCCCATGCCAGCTCTTGGCTGCTTCTCTGCCTTCCTACGGCTTCTCCTTGAATGGGACAAGAAGCGTGGCCTCAGAGCTCTTATGCTATAGGATGACCAGAGTTCTATCATGAGTCTCTTTGTATTTAGCATCTATATGGAATTGCTGGAATGAGGGTAGATTCAGGTGGGTAGCCGTGCTGGTCTAAAGCAATAGGACAAAGTTTGAGCCCAGTGGCACCTTTAAGAAGAAGAGAAGAGGAGATTGGATTTATATCCTGCCCTTCATTACCCCAAGGACGCTCAGAGCTACTCACAATCTCCTTCCCCTTCCCCTCCCCACAACAGACACCCTGTGAGGCAGGTGGGGCTGAGAGAGCTCTTTCGAGAACATCTCTGAAAACTTATGACTGACCCGAGGTCACACCAGCAGCTGCAAGTGGAGGAGTGGGGAATCAAACCCAGTTCTCCCAGATTAGAGTCCACCAAACTGGTTTAAGACCGACAAAGTTAATTCTGGATATGCACACAAAAGCTTCCCCAGAATTAACTTTGTTGGCCTTAAAGGTGCCATTGGATTCAAACATTGTTCTGTTGCTGGAATGAGGTTCTCCAGGATTTGGAGAGAGACGTCATTGGCATGCTGATGCCACCCAGCTGTGTTTTTCCCCTTTCTGCTCATCCAGCTGAGTCTGTGGACATTCTGAACAGCTGCCTGGAACTGAGTAATGTGTGGTGGGACTGCGGCTAAACAACTGACACTCACTCAAGAAGCTGTTGGTCAGCAGTACAGCCGATGAGGGAACTGGGAGTTCTGTCCTTTCCTGGACAGGGCTGCTGTCCATTAGGAAGTTCTCACAGCAGCTTGAGAATCCTACCTGCCTTCAAGATGGGTATGTTCATGCAGCATCAGGGCTGCCTCTGGATGATGCACCAGCTGAAGCTCTTTCTGAGAAACGTGGATCTTGCCTAGGGTTGCCAATTCCAGGTTGGAAAATTCCTGGGAATTTGAGGTTGGAGCGTGAGGGGAGCGGGGTTTGGGGAGGGGAGGGACTTCAGTGGGGTATAATGCCACAGAGTCCACCCTGCAAAGCAGCCATTTTCTCTAGGGGAGCTGATCTCTGTCGTCTGGAGATCAGTTGTAGCTCCCGTAGATCTCCAGGCTCTGTCTGGAGGTTGGCAGCCCTAATCCTGCCCCAGCGATCTCTCCTTTGGTAACTTCCAAGCTACCCTACTATAATGTGATATATGTGGGGCTTCCTAAGACGTCTGCAGTGAAACTGTGACCAGATTATTAATTAGGACCTGCTGCAAAGCTAATCACATCTTTTTCTTTTCTTTTTGGCCAACAAGTCACAGCTTGTGGGGTTTTCAGGGCAAGAGATGTTCAGAGGTGGTTTGCCACTGCCTGACTCTATGCTGCAACCCTGGACTTCCCTTACCATCGAAGTTCTAACCAGGGCTAACCTTGCTTAGCTTCCAAGATCTGATGAGATCGGGCTGGCCTGGGCTATCTACCTTGCCAGTGCTTAAAGATTCACATGGGCTGCAAGTTTGTTCCTAGGTACAATGCAAAGTGCTGCCTTTGACCTATAAGGCCTTGAAACACACACATGAAGCCGTCTTCTACTGAATCAGGCTGTTGGGCCATCAAGGCCAGTATTGTCTACTCAGGTCCCTGCCACACGGCAGGAAAAATACTGTCAAAAGGCCAAACTGAGCATGTGCAAGCATCCGCAGTTCAGCCGGGGGCCGGGGATGCGCTGGTGGAAGGATGCGCCGGCGGAAGGGCGCGCCGGCGATCCCACGGCCGGCATTGCTGCGGCCTTTCGAAAACAACCACCTAGGTAGGTGGTTCTTTTTTGCTGCAGTGTTTGGGCGGAAGGGGCAGATCGGGAATGGAGACTGCATGCTTCCCAGATGTTGCTGTGGGATTGCGCCCGTTTGCTGTGGCCTCGATCCGTCCCTCTTCCGGCCCAAAAACCTCTCGTGTGACCAGGGCCTCAGACTGACAGTGGTTCTCCAAGGCCTCAAGTCAAGATCTGTCACACTCACATCACCTAATATCTTAACTGGAGATGCAAGAGACTGAATTTAGGACCTTTTGCAAACAAGGCAGATGCTCTACCACTGAGTCATGGCCCCTCTCCAAGCCTTAAACCAAGGGTGTCAAACTCATTTGTTATGAGGGCCAGATCTGACATAAATGAGACCTTGTTGGGCCGGGCCATGTGTGTCATGAAATGTAATGCCAGGTAATGGAGATATAAACTTTATAAAGGACACAAACACAAAGGGTTTTTTTTACTTAAAATAAAAACATGCTTAAAACATCAGCACTCTTGCAATATTTTGTTTATTTAACAGTGTCTGATAACTGACACCTCTTGCTCTGAATCATGGCATCAAAATGTCTGTGCTGTTGCAATCTTGAGTATGCTGTTCAGGTGTGTATCTGTAAGCTGCAAACCTACGATGACACAGCAGCAGCAGAACTGGAAGAAGAAGCAGAAGACAGCCAGTTCCAATGCGGGCCTGATAGAAGCCCTCCGGGGGCCTGATCTGGCCCCCAGGCCGCATGTTTGACACCCCTGCCTTAAACAGTCTGGGTTCGAGTATCTGAAGAACAGCCTGTCCTTGGCTGAACTCATCAGGTGAGGCCATATTCCTAGTGCTGCCTTCAGAGGTGAAATGGGTGGCTACCAGGGACAGTGCCTTTGCTGTTGGGAGTGCTTTGGATTGTTAAATGCCCTTCAGGACACTGGCCAGATTCCCATGTTACTATTTTCTTGGATACCTCTTTAAAATGTTCTTGTTGTCTCGAGCCTTTTGCTGGCATTTAATTTTGAAAGGTTTTCGTTATGATTTACTTGCTTGATTCCTTCCCCCTGTTGCTGTTTTTATCTTATTGTAATTTGATTTGTTTATATTGTTTTAAAATGAGTAGTTGTCAGTTGCCTTGGGGACCAGTTTGGTGCAAAGGCAGGATACATTTTAAAAATAAATGACCTCCATGCGGCACGGCTTCACCTCTTGCCCTCCATCACAGGGCCTGATCCTCCACCTGTTATGCGGCTCAGTTGCGTTCGTTCTCCCACATGAGCTGAAACACGAGCAAAGGGCCCTAACCCCCATTGACCCCAGTGTGAGTTCCTTTGGCAAAATTCTTCTCTTAGTAATATACCAACAGCTCGGTTGCATTTACATGTCATTGGATTTATACACAAGAGTGAACCGCTGAGTCCAGAAAGGGTAGGGTCGCCAACTCCAAGTTGGGAACAACCTGGAGATTTTGTGGGTGGAGCCTGAGGAGGGTGGGGTTTGGGGAGGGGAGGGACTTCAACAAGGTCTGATGCCATAGAGCAGGGGTGTCAAACATGAGGCCCCGGGGGCTGGATCAGGCCCCTGAAGGGCTTCTATCAGGCCCGCAGTGGCTGTCTTCTGCTTCTTCTTCCAGTTCTGCTGTTGCTGCGTCATCGTAGGTTTGCAGCTTACAGATACACACCTGAACAGCATACTCAAGATTGCAACAGCACAGACATTTTGATGCCATGATTCAGAGCAAGAGGTGTCAGTTATCAGACACTGTTAAATAAACAAAATATTGCAGGAGTGCTAATGTTTTAAGCATGTTTTTATTTTAAGTAAAAAAACACCTTTGTGTTTGTGTCCTTTATAAAGTTTATATCTCCACTACCTGGCATTACATTTTATGACACACACGGCCCGGTCCAACAAGGTCTCCTTTATGTCAGATCCGGCCCTCATAACAAATGAGTTCGACACCCCTGCCATAGAGTCCACCTTCCAAGGCGGCCATTTTCTCCAGGTGAACTGATCTCTGTTGCATGGAGATCAGTTGTAATCCTGAGAGATCTTCAGCCACTACCTGGAGGCTGGCAACTTTAATAATCTCTGTTCACGAGCCCTTTAAAAAGGTAAAGGTTCCCTTGCTCGAAAGCCAGTCGAATCCGACTCTAGGGTTGCGGTGCTCATCTCCGTTTCAAAGCCGAAGAGCCAGCGCTGTCCAAAGACGTTTCCGTGGTCATGTGGCCGGCATGAGTAAACACCAAGGCGCACGGAACCCTTTACCTATGCCTAAATTTATGCAGGGATGAGCAGTCTCATTTCAACCCTTGCAGAAACCCAGATAGGGCTTCTGTTTTAAAACCCAAAAAAAACCCTATTGAGCCATGGGCCTTGTTGCAGCTTGCAGTGGTAAAAATACATCTCTGTGAGGGTAGCAGCTTGATTGGCCAGGACATGGAGTGCTGTCTATTGTATAGTCTTTATTTTTTAAAAAAATCCCATTCAAAAGTATCTAGCCAGCATTGTTCTGTTGATGCCCGGAAGGGCCCTTGGGATACAAAGGGAGAAACATAGATGGAGGCTGGAATTTTAAATTCCTGTCCTCTTGATGACGATTTTTTTTTTCCAGCAAAAGAATTGCCCTTTACTAGATGCGACGTTCAGCCGAGACATTTGTGAGCGGCAAGGGAAAAGATTAAAAACACAGCCGTTCCACTTAATTCCAAGCTCTTTCCTTTAAGCAAACGTACGGCAGCTTGATTGCATCTCTTCAGAGGGAGAGGCCTGATTTTGAACTCCATTGTCGATCTTTTTTTTGTGTTGTTGATTTGCAGGGGAAAGAGCTGGTGCATGTTCTTAACTTGAAATGGGTTTACTTGTTTTTTGGGGGTGACAGATGATTTCTTTTTTTCCCCTCCCAAGGGAATGAAGGTAAATGCTCCCCCCACACCCCCTTTTTCCAGGAGTCGCTCAAAGTTCTGCTGATCACATAGCCCTCAGCTTTTGGGTCCCCCCCCCCTTTCAGATCCCTGTGGAGAGAGAGATTGGAGCAAGAGTTATTCCTTCTGACCTCTCCAGAGCTTCCATTGAGCTAAAGGTTAGGGGTCGTTTTCTCAGACTCCCTGTGGAGCAGCGAACCAAAGGTCATTCCTTCAACTCGCTCTGACTGAGATGTGATGATGTTGGGGTTTTTTCTCCCTTTTTTAAAAAAAAAACACACACCCTCCTTTCTTAAAAAAGAGAGAGAAGAGCCTGTTCTCTTCAGTGATGTGTGAAGAAGATCAGGAAATTGGAGCTACAGGCATAAAATATGTCTCCTTCCCCTTGTGGCAAGCACCTGCCCTCTTGAATACAATTTTTAATTGCAGTAAACACAGGATCAGAAGAACAAAGTTTGAGTTCAGTGGCACCTTTAAGCTTGAATAAAACTTTGTTGGTCCTAAAGGTGCCACAGGACTCAAACTTTGTTCTGCTGCTTCGAACCGGATTCTAAATATAGAATGGGGAACGTTCATCTGCTTCAGGAACCATATTGCTTTTGCAGCATCCAAAGATTTATTATGTCCTGTATATAATTCTTCCCCCCTTCCTCCTTTCCTTCAAGAGATATGGCTTGGTCTTTGCTTTAACCTACCAAAAAGATGATTTCTGTTTGCTTCCGTGTCTTGAAAACTGCGTTCACTTAGAGATTCCCTTTATACAGAAAACCAGCGCGCTTCCTGCTATGCCCTTTCCCCAGTCTCCTCCTGCTTTGCACCAATGGGCTTACTATGGAGGAAACAACACTCTTT